>NC_056625.2:6795569-7105569 GCF_002870075.4 Lactuca sativa
AGAAGTATTTGTTCTGATTAGGCAGAGGCTAGATCCTATCTCATAGAGTCCGAGATTTCCGAGTTACTGAGTTACCCGAGGTGAGTCTTCTTACTATATTGTACCCGGAAAGGTACCTATGTATGACCGGAAGGTATTGTATGCTATGAGATGTGTGTATTGTATGTTTATGCGTTGCATGTTCTGTATGCGTTATGTATGTGATATGTATGCTATGTATGATATGGGCCGGAAGGCATTATGACATGGACCGGAAGGTCAAGGAGCCATGGACCGGAAGGTCGGTATGAGTAGGACCGGAAGATCTACTGGGACTGGGACGGAAGTCCATTGAGACACATGGACCAAAAGGTCGTGTAGAGTATGGCATGGAAAGGCGTATGTATGTAAGTGGTATTTGGGGAACTCACTAAGCATTTATGCTTACAGTTGTTGTGATACGTGTTTCAGGTACTAGCGAGGACCATGGTAAGGCGTCGGCGTGACCCGTACACACACAGAGAAGATTTGATTTGTGATCTTGGGATATGTTTTGAATTGATAACTATTGTGGAATACTTTTGAGAATGTTTTGTATATGAAAATTTTGGTTGTTGAAAAATGAAAATTTTGTTTTGAAAATTACATCGTCACACTCTCATGGCATGCAAGGGCATAAAATTGCCAACTTTATCCCCAAGGACCTTAGAAACTACCTAGATTTGGAATTGGAGCATGACGTCCTTGTGTATTAAGCACTTAATGGATGTTGTGCTTTACCCACTGGCAGAGTTTGGATACTTACCTCCCACTGGTAGAGTTTTCACAGCAAATACCATGCTAGTATTGACCGACCCCCATTCGAGATGTTGTATGGAAAGAGATGTACGACTCCAATTTTTTGGGGGGAGGTTGGCTATCGAGTCATGGAAAGCACCGAAGTGGGGCTTAAGACCACTGATTTAATTCAACAGGTGCGTGATAGGCTGCAAGTTGCACAGAGTCATCAGAAAAGCTATGCTAACCGATACCGTTCGGATCTTGAGATTTAGGTGGGGGATTTTGTACTGTTGAAGGTGTCGCCCTGGAAGGGTGTCATCTACTTTCGAAAGAGAGGCAAGTTGGGACCCCAATCTATTGGTCCATTCAGGATCTCTACCTGATTTGGCAAGGTTGCGTATTGATTGGATCTCCCTAATAAGCTGAGTTAGATCCATAACACATTTGATGTGTCTCAGCTATGAAAGTGTGTATAAGATGAGGATGAAGTCATTTTCATTGGATGATATTCAGATGGATGAGAGCCTGAACTATGTTGAGAACCCCATTGCAATTCTAGATAGAAAACTAAGGCTGTTCGAAATAAGGAGTCGGGGTTATATATTGAAGGTGCAGTGGCAGCATCAGATCGGCTCCAAATGAACCTGGGAGCCGGAGGACAAGATAAGTGAGCATTACCCGGATCTAGTTGTATCTGCAGACTTCTAGGACGATAAGTCAATTAGGGGATAGTTTTAACATTCAAAAATTCAGGTATTCCATTTAACCCCCTTGAAGTATTTTATTTGTGGCTTGGCGGACCCTTCGTACGTTGGGCGTACATATGTGTACGCTTAGCGTACACGAATGGATGCATCGAGTAACTTAGGATCGTACGCGGGGCATACGAGGCTGAGGTCTAAAACCCTAATAACCAGACTTGTGACCTATTTAAACGTTCTTAAGCCATTTGGACCTTACCCTAACCAGCCTCCATCACTTTCAAATGTCCTTAAAACCCTAGAACCTTTGTGTGTACCTCTTGATCTTGAAAGTGCCTCAAATACCTCCTTTTTGGTGATCTAGCAAGGAGAAGGAAGTGGAAGCAAGCCTTGAACATGGGAAAAGCTTTTGGATCTTGCATTTGGAGCATCTTGGGAATCTTGTGGAGGTAAAAAGCTCATACATTGCTCTTGTTTATGATTAGTTGAGTTAAGGTTTGGATTTGAGTCCTTTCTTGGTCGATGAATCCTCTCTTGTAAGTTTGGACAACTCCAGAGGTTAGGCGTGTTAGATCTAGGCAAGGTTCTAAAAAGATCACCACGGCTCCGCCATCGCTCCAAGGCTTGTACATGCCACCAAGCTTTACCAAAACGCCACCTTAACTCATATATGTGTATCAAAATGAATAATAATTGAAAATACATATAAAACTATTAATTATATACAAAATTACCGCCTTAAGTCACGCCTTACAAAATACGTGGCTCGCAAAGGCACATAAAAGCTTGAGGCTTGGCATTGCCACCAAGTCACGCCTTACGTTATTTAGAAACTTGGATCTAGGTCTCGTTGTCTAGTTTGTAGCATAAAAAGGATAGCTTGATGGTTGTTGTGGCATCCCCATTTTCACGGCCAGAAAATGAGAGAAAAACTCTTGGGAGATAAGGAGAGAAAAACTCTTGAATCAAGAGAATGGTGCAAGAAATATGAGAGCCCACGCCTCTTATTTATAGTAATTGAATTTACAAAAACTGCCTTCCATAATTGCTTAATGACCTTATAGTTATATAAACAACTAAACACCCCTTTATAATACTATTTTAAATAGATTTAACGATATTTGTACTAAAATAATGTCGAAAGAACTCAACATAGTCTTATAATGATCGCATCGTCGATACCTTTCTAATGATATATACATATGTATATATGTGTACGTATATATGATTTATATTTTATTTTAATACGTAAATATGCTATTATAATTTGTAACTCGTTCAGAAGAACTCCGTTTTTGATGTTCTTTATATCCACGCGTAGGTGGAGACGTACTCTACAACTTTCGTTTAGACTCTGTCGGCTAATTTTGACTTTATTTTTAAAGTTATATTTTTAACAGGCCGGGACAGGATTGGTCCGTTAAAATCTTATAACTTCTTCATCAGATGTCCATTTTCGTCTGTCTTTTTATCGTTACGCTACTAATAACGAGATCTTCGATTCTCGTTTAGGTTGTGTCGGCTAAAAACCGCTCGATTTAATACTCGAACTTCGGGCTGTACACCGCTAAGCCGAAACTTCAAAAAATCATAACTTCTTCATACGAAGTCAGATTTGGGCGTTCTTTTTATGGACGTTCTCAGGTGAACATATTCTACAACTTTCATTTAGATTACTAAGGCTAAAATTTGCTCTATCATAAATTCACTATTTACGTTTTCGCGGTGTCGTGCCGGTTCCGTCGCTAAACTTCGACGGGTCATAACTTCTTCGTTATAACTCGGATTTCGGCGCTCTTTATATGTACGAAACCCTTGAGACACATTCTAAAACTTGGTTAGGATTATTTATTCTAAATAATCTTTTGTCAAAAAGTCGTTTTCGACCCTTGTTATCTCTAAATTGACTAGCCCGGATCTACGGGCGTTATAGTTGTGGTGACTTCTTGCATGAGCTTAAGAGCTTAAAGTGAGACTTAATGGATTAAATAAGGTATTAGGTTCTCTCATGGCATGCAAGGGCATAAAGTTACCAACTTTATTCCCTAGGACCTTAGAAACGACCTAGATCTGGAATTCAAATGTGAAGTCCTCATGTATTAAGCACTTAATGGATGTTGTGCTTTACCCAACCTTTACGTTGGGCGTACCGACCTATACGTTGCACGTACAGCCGAAGAAACTAGTACGCTAGGCGTACTTCTAAGGTACGCTGGGCATATGCTTTCCTGTAAGTGTTGGACTTTCGGTGGGCTTTTGGCCCAATTGAACTCCACTTAACCTTGGGCCTAGACCGATTGGAGTTAGATGGGCCTTGGGAATTGTTTTGGGCTATTGATGTCATGATTGGGCCTTATTGGGCCATATGACCCATTATAGTTTTAGACTTTGATCCTAGGCCTATTAGTGAAGCAAAGACTTTTCGGCCATCATGGAGGGACATGACCCTAAGAATTTTGGGCTCTTTGACTAGGTTGTGTTATAATCCTAATTAGGGATATTTGTATATTTATTCAGTGTGATATTTTGGACTGGTAGTCGAGCAGTTATTGTTTTTAGTACACTGAGCTGAGTCTTCTCATTATAGCAATGGGTCGAAGGCATCAATGTCAACCCATTACTTGATATGAAGTTTCAATAGTTGAATATGCAATGGTTTTGTTATTTGGCATGTTATGTCTTATGTGAAGACCATGGGGGAGCCCATGACACTTGGTAAGACCATGGGGGAGCTCATGGCCCTTGGATGTAAGACCATGGGGGTAGCCCATGGCATTCCATATGAAGAACATGGAGGGAGCCCATGGCAATCCTATGTATATATGTTGCTTGGAATTATGTGGTTATATGTTTTGTGTATTTTGGGAACTCACTAAGCGTTTGCTTACTGTTTTGTTGGGTGTTTTAGGTACTTCTGGTTCTAAGGGCAAGGGTCCGACTTGATGGCACAGCATGTACTCCCAACATTTCTGCATTCATTGTTTTGAATACTCTTAATTTATGGACATGAGTTTATGTAATGGAATTTTTTAAAACAAAATATGGTTGTAGTTTTCAAATATTAAATGAAAATTTTTATCTAAATTTTCGGGCTGCTACATATATGTTTATGTATGAATTTTTCCAAATGAGGAATGATTCGAGATGTAAGCGAGGTTTTTCCACGTTTTTAAAGGTGTTTCGATACCCGATAGAACCAAGAGACAATTTTTTCAAGAGAAGACAAGAACAAGCACAAAAGGACGTGGAACACACTTTTGAAGTTCTGAAAACAAAATGGCACATAGTTGAAAATGTTGCATGACCATATCACTTGGACACTCTACAAGATATTATGTATGCATGTATCATAATGCATAACATGGTGATTCAAGATAAATGACAAAACATTGCGGAGTATTCGCCTACGGAACCTGGACACATTCAATTTCAACTAGGGACACAAGAATACTTGCATAGAGTCGTTGACATTCAAGACCAATGAAAACACAAGCAACTTCGAGAAGACTTGGCATATCATATATACGGTGGTACTGAAGATGAATAATTTAGGTCAAAAAATATAATTTTTCTCATTTTTATTTTTGGTTTTTAGGTTTTTAATTGTTTTTGTCCTTTGTTTCAATTTTTTTTAATGTTGTTTTTAATTTAGGATTTATTAAAATTTATTTTTACTTTTTAAATGTTGTTTTTAGTTTATGATTTAATTTATATGATAATTATAAATATTATGACATAAATAAAAAACAAATTGGAAATATAAAAATTAAAAACATCAAAAAAAAAATTAAAAAAAAGTAAAATAGAAAATAAAGGGTGTTATCACATGTTATTTGGTGTTGTTCATTTTCGCCTTAGGTGTTATAACACCTATGTATGACTAGCATGATAATGTATCACCTTTTGGGTGTGATAAGACCGACGGGTATACATAACATGAGCCATCCGTGGTTGAGTTGGACCACGACCACGACCGTATACACCATCTCGGTTGGTAGTGGTCGATCGTTTTCGTTGTGAATTGTTCTCCGGACCACGAAACGCAACCCCCAATAGGGCTCTTTCCCCTTTTTGACCGTTTGACTAGCCATTCCGACGGCCAAATTTTTAATTTTTTTTAATAACAGTTTTTACATACTATTTTTACCTAGAAATACCTTCTCCCAACCCTTATTTCTTACACTATTCTTTTCTCATTCTATACACAAAATACACACAACATTTTCACAACCAAAACTATGGATCCCAACCAAAATACAGCTCTAAACTACATAAAATCGCAAACCCGATAACACTTTTACGTTAGATACAACCCCTCGGCAATTCCCGACCATGGAATCACCTCAAAGTGATTTTGTTAATTTGCTTCAAAGCGGTTCTCCTGTCCAACAAACACCACTTTTCCAATAACAATATCAAACTTTCCTGGCCATCCAACAACAACAATTTCAACAACAATTCCAACAACAACAATTCCAACCACAACCATCACAGCCCCCTCATTCGCCGGATTTTGTTTCGGAAACTCAACCTTCACCACCATCACCTCAACCTAAAAATATAGGAAAATGTAACATCCCAAAAATAAGACCCAAAAATTTCATTTTTCAATTAATAAAACATTATCCCAAAACATCATCATAAATCTCAAAAGGATCAAATGTATCAAAACATCATAAGTTATGAGAGTTATCATGAAAATGCAGAACTATAACGTGTGTGTGCTGCAATCACCCCGAGCTCTTCTCTTTTGCGCCAGAAGTACCTAAAACATAATTGAAAACTATAATCACAAAGCTTAGTGAGTTTCCCCCAAATACCACATATCAAACATATTATGGGCCGCACCCGATGACTATAACGGACCCCGCTCACTGAGTATAACAGGCCTCGCCTTAACTCGCATAACGAGCCCCGTCCACTGAGTATAACGGGCCTCACCCTCACTCTCACAACGGGCCCCTCCCAGCATACAAACATACAAGTATAACAAGTAATTACATACAGATTACCCATTGGGCCCCGCCCACTAAGCATACATACACATGCAAGAGTCACACAAACATATAGCAGCCTAACATAATAAACCATGGGTCAGCATTGGTGCCTTCAACCTGCTAAACACAGTGAGGAAGACTCACCTCAGACTGCTGAATCTCACAAATAAATCTATAGCTGCTGGTCTGAAAATCATCGTGCTATCATCATAAAATAATGTCCAATTAATAATTGGATCCCAACTCAAACTAAGAGTCCAAAATAGGGTAAAAGACCCTTTTTACCCTTTACCTAACTTGGCCCATACCAACTATCCAAAAGGCCCAATGTAACGCCCCAATTCTCAGGTATTGATTTTATATAAGAATTTTCTTGATTTCAAGGTCTACTCGACGAGTTGGTTTCCTTACTCGTCGAGTAACAACAGGTTGGTCCACGTGTTTTAGTGACCTACTCGCCAAGTCCAAGAAGGGAGTCGACGAGTAGGAGCTGGCAGATGAAACCCTAAATTATGGGGTATTGCACCCTATTTAAAGGATCATTGGCCTCCCCAGCCTCCCCTTTACAGCTCCTTGACACTCTTAAACCCTAAATCGTGTGTGTGTTTATTTGGTGTTTTAAAGCTTGGAAGAGGGATCTTGGTGAGGACTCACTTGGGGAAAACAAGTAAATTGAAGCAAGAACTCATGGGAATCAAAGATCTACTGCAGTTGACACTCTCTTGAAGGTATTAGGTTGTTTCCTTGGTTCATTTCATCTTTAATCTCTTTTGGGTGGGTTTTAGGAAAGGTTTCTTGTGTTTGAGCCAAGATCTGAAGTTGCAACTTCAGATCCGGACTCCCTTTGGCCTCTAGATCCATAAAGTTATCAGCTTTGACAAGTATGAGCCTTCCCTCAAGTTTGAGACTTCTTTACAAGTTTGGTGTTGTCATTTTAAGACTTTAGATCTTTACATGCACGTAAAGTTTGTAACTTTACGTGATAAACATGCCTTGGAAAGCTGGATCTACAATTTGGAGCCTTAGCATGACTTAAAAAGCCTCTGTATGGATGAAGGACTGAATGGACTCGGCGAGTCGCATGGTCGACTCGGCGAGTCCGATGAAGATTTTCGTGGGCTCGGTGAGTCAGATGAGTGACTCGGCGAGTCAGATAGGGTTTCCCAACCTTTGGACACGTATGAACGCGGAAAACTGAAAGGGGAAGACTCGACGAGTTGGCCAAGGAGTTATGGCCACTGACACTAAGAACTCGACGAGTCACTCAAGTGACTCGGCGAGTTGTCGAGTTATGCAAGGAACACGGCGAGTAGCTGAGGGTACTCGACGAGTTGAGGTTGACATGGACTGTTGACCTTGATGGTTGACTTGGACTTTGACTAAGGTTTAACTATTGGACTTCTAGGGTATTTTGGGAAAATATGAGCATGGTGGGGACATTTAGTCAAGAAGGTCATGATGGGTAGTAACTTATTATTTATGGTGTGATAGTGTGGGATTTCAGCGGAGACATCAGTTAGAGATTTACGGTACTTCAGTACTACTTGCGAGGTGAGTTATCCTCACTATATCAATAGGATCTAAGGCACCAAGGCCGGCCCTTTATGGATTGTATTCGGTTATGGCATGACATGTTTATTGATTGTATCCTGGTATTTAGGATGGTGATATGCTTATATGTAGTGACCTGGTTAGGACAGTGTCCTGGTTATAGGATGATGCTATGTTAGTGACCGGTTAGGTCTGTATCCCGGTTATTGGAATGTTGCTATGATTAGCGATTTGTTAAGTCGGTTGACTGTTATATGATATGAGCTAGCATATGATATTTATGTGCACATGTTTGTTTGATTGGGGGTTGGGTTGAGGCGGTCCTACTTTGTGCTAATGGCCAACATACCCGGTGAGCGGTCCGGATAGGCTGTAGGCCCTGCGAGGCGGTCCAGTCATGCTGAAGGCTCGGGAGCAGTCCAGATAGGTTGTAGGCCCTGCAAGGCGGTCCAGTCAGGCTGAAGGCTCATTATTCATGTTGATTTGTATTTGTGGATGTGATATGATTATGGTTATATGAGATTGGTATTTTGGTGGAACTCACTAAGCTTTCGGGATTACAGTTTCAGTTTATTGTTTCAGGTACATCAGGGGATCGCGACAAGGCAAAAGCATGATCGTACAACTCCTCAGGATTTGTTTATGTTTCTGGGAAAACTCTGATATTATACATTTTGAAAACAAAGTTGTAATTATTTTAATGGTTTGAAATGTTTTTAAAAGTTCAAATTTGTCTTGAAATTTTTGGGCGTTACACCCAAATTCCAAAATGATCACCCAAAGCCCAAAGATGGCCTAATTTTCCAAATTAGGCCCAAACCCCATCATGGGCTAAATCCAAGGAAGCCCAATATGCTAGACAATAAGCCCAAATAGAAAATCCTAAGCCCAACATGGCTCAAAATTAACGGTCCAAATTCCAACAACTGGTCCTTACGTCGTGACCAGCCCTTGGTCACGTTGTGAGGACCAACTCGACCCAACCCTGACTCGGCGGGTCAAATCAACCCATCAAGAAGGTTCCAGCCCCTGTCACGTCGCAACCTAACCCTAAGTCACGTCGTGACCTGATCCGGAAAAAATAGATGGAATGGCCAGATTTCTCACGACACGACGCTCCTAATCCTCATGTCGTGAGATATGTACATACCAACATAAAGCATTAAGCTCTTATTCCTTATAGCCATAACTTGGGAGTTTCTAGGGGGTCTTCCTTTACCCAAAGGATGATAAAAATCATGGCTTTTCATTCATGCATGTCCAACGCATGACTCAAACTCTTACTAGACCAAAAGTGGGTAAAATAAGATCTAGACTCAAACTTGGAGTCCCAAACTACGCCAAAGCTCATATCCAAAGACTATATTTAAGAGAGTGAGTCAATGGTCCATAAAGTTGACAACTTTATGGATACCATACAAGCAATCCCACCCAAACATGCAAAAAGGAGCTTATAACTTAGATCTAGAATGAAAAAGGTAGAAAGGTCCAAGCTTTAAGACTTACAATGGTCCTAAAGCTCCAAGAGATTGCAAGGTAGGTGCCAAAACACAAAGAGGTTGCTCAACCAAGGTCTCATTCCACTTCAAGTAGCAAAAAACCACCAAAGAATGCTTCAAAGATCTTAAAAATGCATAAGAACTTCAAGAGGGTCGAGATTAGGGTTTTCCAGAGGCTTAGAGGGTGAGAGAGGTTGAGGATGGATAACCTTAGCCTCTCATTCACTTAAATACTCAAAAATTAGGGTTTGGGGTCATTAAGCCACTCTCACTTCATGAGACCTTATGCCTCACGCTGTGACTTTCCAAAAATGCGGGTCAACTGGTCAATGGTCACTCACGACGTGATCCCCAGGATCTCACATCACGATGACCATCATAATAAAAAAAATAAAAGAATGATTTATTAGTACCTTAGGCTTCCAGATATTACAGAAAAAACCGGCTCGACCCACTACCACCCAAGAAAAGGTCTCATGGACAAAAGAGGAAGAAGAAAAGCTAGCGGAGGCATGGATTTCGGCTTCCCAAGACCTAATCAAAGGATATAGTCAAACATACGGTTGTTTTTGGGAGAAAGTTGAGCGGTGTTCTATGATTTAACGGAAGTGAAAAACGAAATCCCGATCAAATTAGCTTAAAGTGGCGCGATATTTGACTAAAATGTACCAAATTTGGAGGAATTTGCAACAACCTCCTAAACATACGAAAAAGCAGGTCAAACGATTTCGATGTCTTCAAGGTGACTTTGGACCAATTTGAAAATATAACGCCAACCCACAAAGCTTTTCTGTATGTGAAAGTGTGGCTAAAATTGAAAGATGTTCCAAAATGGAAAGAGCAAATGGAAAGAAGTTCACAATCTTCCGGTGCAAAGCATTCAAGAAACCCCGATGCAACTTCCCAACAATCAAACGGGCGAACACACTTCGACATCAACGATGATCCGCTCGATCTTGAAGACGAGCAACCTCTTCGTCGGCCTGTTGGAAAAAATAAAGCAAGAAAGCGGCTTTAACGACTTTGGGATCTAGTATTATGGGTGAATTTGAAGAGAAATTTGATCATTATGTGCACGTTCAAGAAACGAAGGTGAAGATGTTGAGTTGGGTAAAACAAAAAATGATAGAAACACAATCTATGATTTTAAAAAAACCGATATGAAAATCTTGAAAATGAAAGCAGACGACTTCGAAGGCGAAGATTTGAAGCTATTTCTCGCGATGAAAGAGTCCGTTCGAGTCCGACATAGGAATATGAGATAGTTTTTTTAGTTAAGCTTTGTAATTTTAGGTTTTTTTATTTTTTTTTAGTTAATGTAATTTTTATTCTTAATGTTATTTTTATTTTTTATTTTAATTAATGTAGTTTTTATTTAATGTAATTTGACATTTTAAATTTATGAAAAAAATAGTATTTAAAAAATTATATGATTTTTATGTATTTTTTATTTAAATTTAATTTAAAAAAATGACGTGGAGTTGTATGTTTAATAAAATATCCGATATGTTTAGTGGTTGTTAGTGGTGATGTCTAACAACCACCGTTATAGTGGTTAGTAATGATTATAGAGATTTTCTAATAAGTACCCTAAGGTCACATATAAGAAGCATTAATTGATGATATATATTACCATAATTAATTATAAAATACATTAATAATAAAAAATATTACCATAATTAAATGTGAAGTGCATTAATAATTTTCATCATAAATGTATTTCGAATTTAATTATTGTAATATTTTTTATAATTAATACTTCTTATGTATACCCTTAGGATACATATTAAAAAATCCCATGATTATAAGATATGACCTAACATGCAATAAGATATTGTTCATATCTATATGTCTTATTAGCCCAATTTCTTTCCTCTTTGGATCTTAGTCACTGGTTCTATACTTCTATAGTACCACCATCAAGTACAAAGCGTGTAAATACAAAATGAGTTACCTTACATAGTTAAATTTCTAGATACATGTATTATCAATAAATGAAATTATATAAAGAAAACACAATTGATAACTATAATTAAAATTAAAATATGATTTAATATTTTAAAAAATATATTTTTTAAAATCAATACGGGTTCCGTAAATGGACGCTGATAGTTTAAAGACGTTTGTAAGAAAGAATTCCCGCGAAAATTTGTGTGTGGGCGCCGAATAGAAGGTTGTGGATGACAGGTGAGCATGCGGTGGGGAAATACCGCCATATGTGGCGTGGATTTTGCTTTTTGACCGGCCGGTAACTTCCTTGGCGGTAAACTCGAAAACTGGAAAGTGACAGACATATTTTTCTCAGTCTTGTAGAACCCATGTAGATATTATCTACTGCCAAAAGCTGTCAAATCTGAAATGTAATGGTGATTGGGTTACTTTTTTACATGTAAATTCATGACACGCATTCAAAATGACAACCACTTTTTCTTTTTATAATATCCAGCTTGGTTATTTGATTATTAGTGGAGTTTTGAAGTTGTATTAATTTGATTTGAAATTAGAGAAACATAATTAATCACAGATTACAAATTGTATAATGGTTAAACATAGAAAACAATGTTCCAAATCACTATAGAAATAACTCAACGGTGATTATTTATGAATTAAACATTTCAAAGCAATTTGACCATTTGAATTTCAAATGTTTCGGTTTTAAGATGTATATTAATTGATGATGGTGTTGTTTTTACAATAACTATGACATAAATTGTATGTTGAATAATACAAGTACCGTTGTATAAAATTTAATTTCAAGTTAAATAACCTTTTAAAATTTTCAAATATACATTGTCATTAGTCAAAACTATTTCCTCCAAAGGTTCGACTACATAACATATCTAGTGTGTGATCTTGGAAATTTTGTTCATCTTAAATTCATTCTGCTCTATATGGTAAAAAAATAGAAAAATTAAATGGGGCATCTTGACCATCTTCTTAATGATAAAAATGACTACATGGTTTGTAAATAATGCTCCGTGAGTTTGCGAGTATAGGTAAACAAATGAAGAATCCAGTCTAATCCTACTCGGATTTGGATTTGAATCATTGGCTTACGGTCACTCGAAATCCGATTCATATTTGGCCAAAATCCAATGTGGTTTTGGTGGATTTTAAGGTTGACTTTTGTCCGGTCCTAAAAAAAATTCAGCTTGTTTGATCGATTTTGGGGTGTGTCTGACTGGATTTTGATCTGAATTTTTGAAAATCTTGTTTAGGATTCGATGTTTAAATTGATTTTATCCATATGATTTGGATCTAAAACTGATTTTATCCATATGGCTTGGATCCAATTATAATCGATTAGATTAGATTAATTCGATCTGGTTTGGTCAAAATCCTGTTTTGACTGGATTTGAATTTCAGATTAGATCATATTCATACCGAAGATCCATTTTTGATGTGCACCTTCGTTCACGGGATCTTTGAACTTGATGATCCCAATAGCTGACACTATATAAGGTTATGGGATGTACTTTTCATTCCACCACCCCAAAAGTTCTACCAAGTCACCACTATCTACCTTAAGAAATAACTACACCGATCCATGCCAAAATAATTTCAATCATACTATTTATTTATTTAAACAGATAATCTTAAATCAAAATAAAGCCATTTCATTAATTAAAAAATAATACAAGACATAAAAAATAAAAAATTACATAAAAAAACCGGAATATTACTCTTCGTATTCATCGTCGTTGGCGTTTCGAATATTATATGTGTGCTTCGTAAAATCTTGTCTAAGATTTATCTGCATTTTTGGATTGTGTATTTCTAAAAGTCTCTTCATATGTTTGTAACGCCCGGTTATTGGTATGTATTTTAAATAAGAATTGTTCATTTTTGCAAAGGAACTCGACGAGTTAGAGGCCCCAAACTCGTCGAGTAGGAAAGGGAGAAGTTTGGACGCGAGACTTGAAGTCTACTCGACGAGTCGAGGAGCCTCGACTCGACTAGTAGGACTGTCAGAGTGAAACCCTGATTTTTAGGGTTTGTACCCTATTTAAAGACCTTAACACCCCATTTTGGCCTCTCTCATCGCCTCCCCTAGTCCATAAAACCCTAATTCGAAACCCTAACCCATTTGAGTGTTCTTGAGCTATTGTTGTGTGTTTTTGGTGGATTTGAAGCTTGAGAAGGAAGATGAAGCTTGGGAGTTAAAGGGGAAGCAAGTGGATCCAGAGTTTGTGCCCCATTTCCAGCTCATTTGAGGTATAAAGTTTATACCTTGTTCATTCATCTATTAGATCTCTCCTTAGAGTGGTTTAGGGCTTTAAGGAGCCATTTTTGGGACCATTCATGGATGCAATCATGTTTTGGGATTTTGACTTCAGATCCAGAGTCTTTGAGGGACTCCATGGCATAAAGGTGCCAACTTTATGGCCATGGGAGTCCCATGCATCCTACGAACCACATTTTAGGGATTTTTGAGTTAAATAACCCATGCATGCACGTAAAGTTAGAAACTTTACGTGTTATATCGACCCTAGGAGTCTAGATCTATGTTTTGGATGTGTTAAGACCGACTGAAATCGACTGTATAGTCTTGGATCATGGGGGACTCGACGAGTCGTTCTTAGGACTCGGCGAGTCGGTCGTGGTTCCCCAAACCTTCTCTGTTACTTAGCAACTTGTTGAGTCTAGAGGATGTCTCGGCCAATTAGATGTGTTTTGGACTTAAAGGTCAAGAACTCAATGAGTCCAAGGATGAACTCGCTGAGTCAGTGAACAAATGTACCGACTGTATGAAGGAAAACTCGACGAGTCCAGGGAAGGACTCGACAAGTTCAAATGGAAAGTCCCGATTCTGTCATAAGGAGAAACTCGGTGAGTTAGAGGGTAACTCGACGAGTCAGATCGCGAATTCGAGATTCTCTGAATTATGGAACTCGACGAGTTGATGGACCAATTTGGCGAGTTGAGTCAACCAGAATGTTAACTTTGACCAGGGCGTTGACTTTGACTTTGGCTTTGACCATTACCCAAGATTGAACCTTAAAGGGGATATGAATGTGAATGAGTAACCAAGGAGACTATTATGTGTAGGAGTTTGAGGAGAGTTGATCCCAACACCGAGGACAGTTCAGTTACTGCATGACATTGAGGTGAGTTACCTTCCAGTAGAAGTGGGTCTAAGGCACCAAGGTTGGCCCACTAGTAAGAGTTATAGTAGAGATGATTGTCTTTGTGATAATTATCTGGTATGTTGTTATCTGTTATGATTATATGCTTGTATGCTATGTGATATGTGATAGGAGGGGTATGATAGACCCCAGTACCGGTCGATAGGGCCGAAGGGGTATGCCAACACCCAGATAAGCTAGGCAGTATATGACTTATATATGTTATTGCACTAGGATGCTATGTGGTATAGTAGGTGGTGAAATAGTCCCTGGTACTGGTCGAAAGGACTAAAGGGGTAGGCCAACACCCTGATATGCCAGGCAAGATACAGGTCGAAAGGACCGAAGGGGTATGCCAACACCCTGATATGCTAGGCTAGGTACTGGTCGATAGGACCGAAAGGGTAGGCCAACACCCTGATATGCTAGGTAGTTACTGGTTGAAGGAGACCGAAGGGGTAGATCAGTACCCATATATGATAGACGGTATGTATGTTATATGGTATGTGGTATGATGATGGAACTCACTAAGCTTTGTGCTTATGGTTTTCGGTTTTTGTTTTAGCTCCTTCTTCTTCGAGAGGAAAGGAGCTGGCACGGTAGCAGCGCATCACACACATGATTTCCGCATATGAGATTCTTGAGATTTGTACTTTAACATTATTATGATATGGTTTTGAGACACTTGACCTATGCTTTTATGAAATAAACCACCTGATGATGTTTTCTTATAAATTGTTTTATGAATCACTATATTAAAAATGAAATTTTTAGTCTTGAATTTTGGGATGTTACAATATTGACCGATACTATGGGTATAAATTGATGATATAGATGAAGCACGTCATGTAGATTATATGTATTTGGACAATATTTCAAAATCCAATGCTTACAATCAATGATTCTTAGCATCCCCAAGAAACCATACTCTTCTTCATGTGTTGGATACAATTGTTCAATGTCATTGCGTTTAGTCTTCCATACATACATATCCCAATAAAGCTTGATAATAGACTTACAAAATTTATACAAACATTCTCGTCGTAAAGCTCCTATAAATATAATACTTGTTTATACCATCTTAATCATATTTGTTCATGACTACGCATTTCCATGTATAATCAACATTATAGTAAATTCCTTGTTTTTTGCACACTAGATCCTATAAACGCCTACTTGTTCAAGGAAGAAATGCACTCAAATTTACAAGCATTGACAAATATCTAGCAACACGTCACTTCCCTAAACAATACATGATTGTTTGCCTCAACAACTTCCATAAACTATTCAATGGTAAAATGACTTGTCGTCTTAGTTTGCTTTTGTTATGATACTATTAAACATGATACCTAGATCAAATTATTTTTAATTGGGTTTAATATTGGTTTCTTGATAATATGAATAAGATCATTAGACTTAATTAAACACCATGTTGTCATTGAGTTATGGCTACATACTAAAATTTATTCAATTCATCAATGAGCCAAACTGATACCACACTCTAACAATAAGATAAGCAAATCTCATATTAAAAATATGCGTTAATCATCTTACATTACATTTGAAAGTAGCCTTTATAAATGATTTTATTAGAAAAGTCTTTAACCACATCAAGACATAATGCTACACTTGGATAAAGCTAACTATCTCAAGTTGAAGGATATATAATCTCAACTATTTTTCAAGATTAACCTAATGATGTTGATTCATGAAGTGACGTCTTGAGGTGGGTAGGTCTAATATTTAATAATATCGAGCACAAGTGAACTTGGCTCTTTACAAGAAGCTAACACTTATTAGTACCATATACGACACAATTTGCTTAGCTCATATGGTCAACACAAGATCATCACCATTTCACCCATTTTTTCTATTGATACGTATGTCGTAGTCATTGATAGATAAAAGCTCGAGTGTTATGAAGATACCATATAGGATAAGCACGATAAAGAGAGGGTTGAAGATATACAAGGTGGGATGAATTTCTTAAATGAGAATAAGTTAGTGAAGTTGCCTAGTAGAAAGAGAGATTTCAAAAATAAGTGGGTCTACATAATGAAGATCGGAAGCTTAACACCTCGTTCTCGAGTCTCATTTAAAGAGGGAAGGGGAAGTAACCAGAAGGAATCGGGAGGAAAGGAGGAGATGATCTTGTTTCCGAGTTTATTTTTGGGTGGTTTTGGAAAGAAAAGAAGAGAAGATAAAGGAAGATCTTTCCTCCTAATCTTCTTCCCAAATTGGAGAGATTTGGATAGAAGTCAACCATATCTCCATTCAATAAATCATGATATGTTATTATTTTCAAGTTCTTCTATGTATACAAAAGTGTATTATATTAAAATACGTGTTCTTTTGTATTACCTCCACATTTATATATGTTGTTGTTAAGACCGTTGTCGTACACGATTTAAACAAATAAAAATAATAAATAAACTACTTTATTGCACTAACAGGTAGTACATGTAAGCAGGGTCGGATCCTCAAGGACACGTCCTAATGTTTACACCTCTTTACGTAAGGTGTGCTTTAATTCTTGATGAATTTAATAAACATAAAAAATGGGGGGGGGGGGGGTATTTCTGAAAATTAAACTAATAGAAATCGAAAATGAAAAAAGAATAACTAAATTTAAAGTGGTGAAAATTCAAATAAAAGAAAGCAATTCCAGTTTCGCGGTGACTCCCCTAATCATATAATTAACCTTCAACACAATATTTGACTATGCACGTGTTTAAACTGGTACTAAGGTTCATTAACAAGCTCTAATGACCTTTATTACAAAAATTAATTTAATCAAAATAAGTTCTATGAATTAAATCTAACTTTTTACTAAAGTAACCAAACAAGCTCTTGACTAATAAAGAAAAGTTGCATTAGACACAATATAATTCCCAGTAAAGTTCAATACCTCTCATAAGCTCGGAGGCGTTAAAATTTGTTTGATCATTTCATATTAGAGTTAAGCCTAAACTTAGAATTAATTTAATACTTGCCACTTTTTACTAATTAATCTTGACAATTACGAATCTAAACAATTAGATGACTAGAATGATTCACAAACAATTTAAGTGGCCAACAGAAATTGAAATCAAAACCAAACACTCAATTTAACACAAAATTGATCAAACTAAACAGTAATCATAGTCAACATAGTGCCTAATGATTAATCATACGAAAAGGTTACATCTTGCGAAACTGAAATATGAGTTTTTAGCCTGACATGGCTAAAAATGGATTACAAACAGTGGAAATAGAATCTAAATGATAAATCTTACTAAACTATGAATTGGAATCGAATCGTCTCTTTAGATCTGCGTTCTTCACTTGAAAACCTCTGAAAATCGCCTCTAAATCGTTAGGAATCGCCAATTAGGGTTATTGGAAGAGTATGGGGCTGTATTTATACGTCTTGCTGTCAAAACGCCATACCTTCGATCGCAAAGGGACAACCTGCGATCGCATGTATCATCCAAAACGAGTCACGAGACTTTTTAATGAAGTACGTTGCCATTTCGATGCAAATGGACCAACTTGCAATCGCATGTTTCTTTTTTCTAAGCTGATGATTTTTTTGGCTCGACAAAACCTCGTAGGCAACTTGCGACCCAATCTGCGATCGCAAAGGCAAACCTTCGATCGCAAGGAGACAAGGTACGATCGCATGTTACTTTTTGGCTCTTTTGATCGTCGTTCCTCCTTCCAAGCAGTTGTTGATCATTTTTCGGGATCCTTCCTTGGTCTAGACTCCAATTAAGCTATTAAGCATCCACAAACACATCCCGAACTTGCGCAATCATACATGTGCTCCAAAAGTCCCTGAAAAGTCATAACAAACGTGAGCAGTACGGGCATTCTTCAAAACAATCATGAAACACACAATACATAAGAATAACCGGGAACTAGTTAGCTTTTTATAATGAAATACGTAGGAAATTAGGCTAAAAGATGCATATAAAATGCATCTAACAGTTGTACACATGAATCATCCTCAAAACAACATGAAAATATTAAATATAAGCACAAAATAGCAGCCTTCGGTGCCTAAGTTTCAAGAAACATGTAATGGTTATTGTTTTTATCAGAATATATGAAGTCTAAAACAAGCAACCATATTTGATCAAGTTTTCTTCAATAAGATGAAAACAAGCAAGAAAAAATCAAAATTTCTAAAAGTTATCACTTGGCCCAATATATAACAAATTCATCACCCAATACTTGATGTTTCTCCTGGTTGATTCTACAGATCAGCTATTATGCTACTTAGAATCAAATATTTTGTTAAAACTGACAGATGTTAGTGTTTAAAACTCGTTGTTATATTAAAATAAGTGTCCTTCTTTGCATTACCTCGACATTCATATATGCTATAGACGTGAATCATCCTCAAAACCAAGATGGAAATATTAAAATAAGTGAACCTGACTATTTTTGCCATTCCTATTTTCATTTTTTTCCTACCACTAGCAACTAGTAATTGTCATATTCTAAACTATGATTGCTTTTGCTTTTGTTTTTTGTGACTCTTTCATTCATATTTTCATTTTTTTTAACACTAGCAATAAATATCAATCAACAATAATAATCCAAAATGTGTTGTTGTTGCTTTCTGTTTTCAATCCTTCTTGCTGATGCTATTTGTTCTTCCATGTTGTTCACGTTGGAGTATTTTGCCCTTGGCCTAATCTGTATGGCATGCTGCTACTTTTTACTGATAATGATCTTCCTTCACCCGCCCATATTATGAAATCAAGCCAAACATAAGTAGTTCATCTAATTTGCTTGTTGATGGCCATTATGGCACAACGTAGACTTACCATCACAAATCGTCCTAATTTATCTACTAAAAAAGAAATTTTAAAACGTCGATGTGTACGAGAAGAGTTGTTACATAACATTTCAAATGGTGGTAAATGTCGTGAGCTTATCCGTATGAGTGAGCAAGATTTTAATAAGTTATGCACTATTTTACAAAGTGATGGTGGTCTTCGACCTACCTAACGCATGTCTGTCGAAAAGCATGTTGCAAGATTTTTGCACATTGCAGGTAACAATTTGAGAAATAAATTTGTCTCTTGGATGTATCGGCACTCTAAATCCACAATTAAGAGGTTCTTCCATAGAGTTTTATGTGCAGTTATATCATTAGAAAGTCTTTATATTCAACAACCAACATGTGATGTTGTCCCTAAAGAAATTCAAGAGAAAAAGAGAATCTTTCCTTACTTCAAAATCTGTATATGGGTAGTTGATGGTACACATATTCGTGTCAAAAGTACCAAATAAAGATGTCCCTAGATATCGTGGTCGCAAGGGATACTCAACTATAAATGTCTTAGTTGCTTGTTCATTTGATTTAAAGTTTATGTATGTTTTAACCGGTTGGGAGGATACTGCATCAGACTCAAGGATACTGAAGAATGCACTCAACATAGATGATAAACTAGTAATTCCAAATGGTAATTTATAATACCAACTTTTATTTTAGGTTAAAATTATTACTAAAAAACTAATTACACTTTAATTATAGGTTGCTATTGTTTAGTAGACGCGGGTTTGCCTCATAGAAGTACACTAATAGCGTCGTATAAAGGTGCCTGGTATCATTTAAAAGAATATTCCGTTCGGGCACCAAAATGCTAGAGAGTTGTTCAATCTTCGCCACACTTCATTACGTAATGCTATAGAAAGGGCATTTGGTGTTTTGAAAAGAAGGTTCCCTATTATCAGAAGTACATAAAAACCTTTTTATTCTTGTGAAACATAATTAGAAATTTATTTGGCATGTTGTAGTTTACTTAACTTTTTGATAGTCGAAGATCGTGGCAAAGATCTTGAAGATGAGGTATTACAAGAGGTGTTAAGTGCACCAACAGAGAAAGTGAGACATAATTCAAGTGGTGCATGTGAGGGTGACAACATGAAAGAACAAATGAGGAACTCAATTACAAATCAAATGTTGACTAATTACTTATTGATTCCAAACAATGAGATAAATATGTCAACATAGTTTAAGATTATTTCGTTATAGTACTTCATTTGCAATTTGGTTTTTTATTGAACAATGTTATGTGGATTTATTTGTGTTGCTTAGTTTTTTTAATGTTATTTTTTATAACTTGTAGACTTTATAACAATGTTATTTTTATAATAATATATGGTTCTTTTTTTTGTTATGTAGAAACCGATAATGAACAAGAAAGAACCTTTTGTAAATGCCTATAAGAAATCTATCTTGAACTGGACAAATAAGATGGATGATGCTTTATTGACGTAATGATAGACCAACAAGAAAATGGATATAGGATTCTTGGAAAATTTACTACATAAGCATACATGAATATGGTTGAGGAGTTCAATAAAAAACTTAACATGAACTTAACTAAAAGTAAACTAAAAATCGTTTGAAAACTATATTTTCTTAATGGTATGATATGTTTCATGGAATTTCCTTCCGTGGGTTCGGTTGGCATGCTCAAACCCAACTAATTGAAGCAGATAATCAAGTGCAGGATAACTTTTTTAGAACGGTAGAGATTTTATAAAAAAAACTAGCAAGAAGCTAGAAAAATCAAGTCATCACAACAAATTACAAGCTAAGAGGGGAAAGTGTAGGATAACTTAATTAAGGTTAATGTTCATCTTATGTTGTATTTAGTTTTGTTTTTAATATATTTATGTTATTATTTACATTTTTAATTGGATCTGAGTTTTTTCAAATAGACAAAGCTTGAAACAGATATATTAAAGACAAAAAGGTGCCCAACTTTGATAAAATGTTAGGGATTATTTTCTAGAGATAGAGTTTCGGAGAAAATGTTGAAACAACTAAGGAGAAAAATGCTCGATTGAGCAAGACCATAGACATCAAAGTAGAAAGTATCGCAAAAGTTGATGATTTATTGGCAAGTAATGATGTTACACTGGAGAACCACCATGTATATGATGATGAAGATGACATTCAAGTTGTATCTCCTACATGTTTTTCACCCGAACAAAATTCAAGTGCAAAAAAGTGCAAAAGTAAAAAAAGAAAATCTGTAGATGAAATAGAAGATGAAGCTGAGCTTAAACCTGAATCGGAAACATTTGAAACAAAGATTATGAATGTTGTTGTTGATGTGGCTAATGCCACGAGGGAAGTCAACAATTTTTTTGCAAGTGCTTACCATTACGAGTTAACCAATGATGAAATTTATCAAAAATTACAGTCGATGGGTTTGGAGCCCCACGAAATACCAAGTGCTCTCATGTATTTGGCTCGTAACCAGGCAAATGCGAAGACATTGTTTACTTGTCTAATGAACATACAAAATGATCTACTAAAAACAATGATGGGTGCAGGTAAATGAGTGAATTGGGATAATAGCTGTTGATTTCTTGTGTCTATGTTTGATTTATTTTTGGCTTTACGAATTGAATTCTGGTTTTGGAGTTTTAGTCTAATCAAATTGCATTGTTTTGGACAATTTTTAAAGTTTGGTTGAATATTATGTGTTGTTGGGTTTTGACTAAATATGTTTATATGAGTGTAAACGAATGTGAAGATGACATGCAAATGAACATTCTTATCCAAATTACTAAAAAAAATAAGGGTAAAATTGTCATGTTGTTTCGTTTTGTTGTCTTTCCAACTCGGGAAAACGTTAATTTTTTGCCTTTCATTTCTTTCGAACTCGGAAACACGAAAAAATAATTCATTTCATTCCCTTCCTTTTTTTTCTCTCTCCATATTTTCCTTCCCTTTCTTTTCTTTCCATTAGGTAAACTCGGGAAGATTATTGAGAATTTGGGATAGAGAACTTTTCCTTAGATGAAAAATAGGAAGATTTCGTAGGTTTTATTCTTGGGTTTAGCCCACGAGAAAAATCTTTTCTTTTGGCCCACACATATAAGTTATTATTTTTCATTTACCGAAAGAATAAAAAGAAAAATAGAGAAAGTAATGAACATGGAAGTGTTCGTTCTATTATCATTTTTGAATTAGTTTTCTAAAGCATTATAATATATTGGTCATTTAATATTGTCAATATAAATACACGAAACTATAAACTCCACTAATATTAAATTGTAATAAGTTGTCATTAAATAGTAAAAATTATAAAATAAGTCTCGATTAGATATGATTTTAATGAAAATGAAAAATATTGAAATATAATAAAATTACTAATTATTATATAAATATTTAATACCCCTTTAAACGAGTAAGGTACCACTTGAGACTGGGGGTGGGAATTTGTATTCGGAATTGGAGGGTTCATAAAATCAAATATTGAAAAAAAAGATTATAGCGTTGGTGTGGGCACATGACAAGATTTCGCTTCCCCACATTTTTATTATATATTCCATTTTAATTTGCAGAAAATAAACAAATATATAAACAGTTTTTGTGTTTTTAATTTGTAAAATTACATAAATAGCATTTATATTATAACAAAATTATAAAAATAGTCTTTATGTTATTAGTTCTTACCTCTCAAAAAATTTAACCAAGGTATAAAAAGAATCATTATGTATTATTATTGTAAAAATTATCTATATATAGCAATGAAACTATAAAAATAGCCACTACGGTAATAATGTAAACCATAATTAATTAAAAAAATAATATCATATTTAGAAAAACCTTTGCATTTTATTTATATATGGAAAAACCTTTATATCAGTTATCTTTCACATTAATCTAAATATCAATTATTTTTTTTATTTTTTTTTTATTTTTTTTTTAAATTATCGATTATTTTGTGACATGACATTTATATTTTTCCGTTTCAGGTTAACATGAAAATAACAATAAGTAACATTGTCTATTGTTTAAAGTAAAACATGAGAAATATATCATTTACCGAAACAAAAATAAATGATATCGCTTATTTTTTCTCGTGTCAACCTAAAAACGAACAAGATAAAGTCAATGTCACAAAACAATCCAACTACTTCTTAAAAAATGGATATTTGGATATATCTGAAAGGTAACTGAAAATGTGAATATATTTTTTTAAATGCTGATAGATAAATAGTGCACATTTCTATATTTTGTCCTTATTTTTATACAAAAAGATTTGTAGAAGAAAAAAAGAAATAAAATTTCTTTTGTTTAAGCTTTTTTAAACCGGAACCATTAATAAAACAATTTTGCGAAAAAAAAACTATTGTATGTTAGTTATAATTATTTTGTGATGAAAAACAAAAACGAAAATATTCATTTTGTGATAATAATTTATTTTAGTAACCCCCTTCCTCAACTCCCAAAAAGCTATATTGGCTAAATATGTTTTGAATCAATTAGAGATGGCAACGGGGCGGGAAACAGAGGGGACCCCAATCCCCATCCCCATCCCGAATCCTCATTCCAATCTCCATCCTCATCCCCATCCTCATCGGGGAATATAAATAAACCCCCATCCCCACCCCCAACGGGGTCTGGGGATCCCCAACGGGGACATGAAGATTTTTTTTTCTCTTTTAACATACAAACTTTTACATAAGAAAAACTCTATATTTCAATTTTACGAGCATAAGTTTAAAGATTTTATAAAATATATAAGTACTCATAAATTGCAGAAAAAATATAAATAAATTTTCTACCAAATTTAAATACATACATGAAAAATCAAGTAGAAAAAATTATCAGATTGATATTTAAGGTAAAATAGATCAACCAAAGAGAACAAAAATATATATACGAGTTTAAATTAGATAAAATAAAAAGCAAAAAGTATAATTTAAACCAAGTAATTACTAATGAGTTAGGTTACTTAGATCAAATTTTATGTATTATAAACTATACTATAAATATACGTTATGTAATATTTGTATATATTAATATATATCAGGGGCGGGTCCAGGGTCGGGGATTAAGGGTATCCCCATCCCCATCCCCATCCTCATTTTTTTTATTCGGGTATTCCCCATCCCCGTCCCCATCCCCGGTCAACCTGGGGATTCCCCAGTCAAAACGGGTGCGGGTTTCGGGTTTCCCATTTGGTATAGGGATTTTTGCCATCCCTAGAATCAACTTATTTATATATTCTATCATCCTATTTTTCTCTGTCATAATTTTATATCTTCAAGATTACAATAAGATAGCATATTTTATAAATTTTAAATATTTTTTTATAGCAAAATAAAAATTTCATAATAGATTAAGAAATGACAATAGAATAATATAATAACAAATCATAGCAACACATATAAGCGATATCATTTATTTTTGTTTAAATAAATGATCGTTTTTAGATCGACACGAGAAAAAGAAAATTGTAGATGGTTACATCTTAATATATAATTGTATGGAAATATAAACTTCAAATATATTTAAAGATAGTCGATCATTTGGAATTTATACTAAGTTAGTACTTAGAATTTAGAAATGTATTGAACAATTTTTTATTGGGCTCAAGGATTTGGGCCTGATCTGTCAAAATATTAAGCCTGGTTACAGCAGTCACACTCTTACAGTTTTGAAATATTGGGCTGACATAGACGACGACGACGTTTGGAAGTTTCCTCTTTCTTCTTCTTCGGTTCTTCCCCTATCTAAAGTGGTCAGCCAAAATACATTCTTTCTTACCCAAAAAAGAAGCTCAATTTTTTCTTGTAGGGGAAAAAATGGCTTCTCACACGCTCTTTTCCTCTGCTACTACTTCTACTCGATGTTCCCATCATGATTCCATAAAGAAATCCGACCCGTTTTCCCCAAATCTCCAAATAACTACACACAAATTACAGAGTCAATGGTTAGGCATTACCAAATTCCCCCTTCATTCCTCCAACCTCCGACCCTATTTACCCAAGACCCGAACAATCGCCGCCACCGTTACTTTCAGTCTCCCAACTGCGTGAGTTTTTCGTTGTTTAACTTGTATTGCATGAATCCAATCCAAGATTGAATTATCAAATTAAGGGACGTGAGTATTTCAAATTAAGTTGTTCCTTTTGGTTGCAGAAATCCAGAGCGGGTTAATCCGACTGACAAAGCTCCCAAGTGAGTTTTTATATTCTCGTAATTTATTTATTTTTCTTGGAAATGTAGGGTTTTCTTATGAAACGAATTGGGGAACAATTTAAAATTATGTTAGATGGTCGTTGAAAGGAATAAAGTCGTTTGCGATGGGCGAATTGGAAGCGAGGAAGCTCAAGTTTTCAACTACTGGTACCGAAGCTATTCTGATGGGAATTTTGGTCGAGGGTTAGTCCCATTTCCCCCTTTTATTATTGTTTTTGTTTGTGATCAGATAGATGCACATTGCGTTTAGTATACATAATAATTGTGGGTTATTTTCACTTCATTCAATTTCAATCATCAACTGTTTGATAGAAATTCTAACGCCAATCAGATTTTGCCATACACAAGGAATCAAAATCATATCATATCATATAATGGAATAAAGCAAGCATCCAAGTTAGGGAGAGTTAGGCAATTCTACATTTATCTTAATAATCAATTTAACTAAACCTTCATCCCTTTACACCACAAGGCAAGTCTAAGTGGATGTTTGGTTCCCAGAAGGACTAAGGAATTGGAATATGCCAAAGGAATTGGAAAATTGGAATGGAATATGATAGTTTGTTTTGTTTGCACTTTGCAGGAACAAATAGGGCTTCAAAACTGTTGCGTGCAAATGGATTTACACTTGTCAAAGTGCGAGAGGAGGCCATCAAATTGATTGGAAAACCCGACTATTTCTTTTTCAGCCCCGAGCATCCTCCTTTGACTGAAGCAGCCCAAAAGGCCCTTGATTGGGCTGTTGATCAAAAACTCAAATCAGGCAACCCAACCTTCTTCATTACATTTTTCTAAATAAATCATAATTCAGATATATAATTTAATCGTTTATTTTGTTTAGGTGATGATGGGGAAATTACAACATCTCACCTGCTTCTTGGAGTATGGTCTGAAAAGGAAGCAGCAGGATACAAGATCATGGCTACCCTTGGCTTCAATGATCAACTAGCACAACAACTTCAATCTTTAATTTCTAAACCAGGTTTTGTTGAAGATTAAGAATTTTACTTCTTCACCAACTCCCAACTCTTTCTGTATCAAATGGAATCGCCATTTTAATCATCTTGTTCAGTTTTGTGATAATTAATTCTTATAAAACTTCACAATCAAATTTACCATCACCACCATTCTTGTTTCTTTCAACTTTATCTTATCATATTCACTTTCTACAATCAAGCAATGCTTCCTTATATAACTTCAAAACTTCCAAAATATTAGAACTTTAAGATTTCAGATAAGAAAGTACCATGCATATCTGACTTTTAAAACTCCCACCATTGCATTATTTTTTTATATCTAATTTTGTTATGTTATTAGATAACTCCCTTTTTAAAACCAATCACTTAAAGGATACGCTGTAGTGGAATCACTGCTTTATTACATTCTTTCTAGATGTACAACCATTTTCTCACCCACATAATTGTCCTTCTTTAGTCAATGTGGGCCCAACTTAATGCAAATCTTATGTTAATCCTCTATTACACATGTATATCTAATGTTAATGCTATCCTATTTAGTATCCACAATCATATGGATATGGTTCCTTTGGAGTTATCATGATAAATATTAATATTATATTTATCAAAATTTTTTGGATAAAGCAAATTCAAAATTTCAAATTTTATATACACAGATAAAGCTGTCAGCAGCATGACCAACAAACTGGTCATGCTGAGGCAATATTGTCAGCAATTGCTGAAGCCTTGCAGCCTACATCTTTATCGCAGTCGGCTGCAAGCCTTTGTGCTTTATTAGCTTCATCTGTCCAGTTAATCCTCAAAATTAACACCACCAACAAAATTAAACAACAAAGAAGCCCAACCATGAACCCTATTAAAAGTCCCCGGACTCCCATATGAACCTTAAAAGCTAAAACAACGCCTAAAGGCAATGCTAAAAAGTAAAATCCACTGATGTTTGCATACATCGCCAACCACGGTCTGGCGGTTCCCCGTACAATGCCGCCACAAACCGCCAACGGAAAATTCACCACCTCCAAAATACCCATCCACAACATGGCATCCCGAACACCTCTCACCACCCCCATATCACGGCTAAACAAACCACCCCAATTCCCCCTAACCAACACTGTGGCTAACCCACCGGCTAAACCCGCACCCAAACCCAACCCTAATGAAACACACACGGCTCGATACGCGTGTCCCGCGTGGTCCCCACCAAGCTCGTTCGAGACCCGAATCGATGCACACGTGGCAAGCGAAAGCATCACCGAGAAAAGTAAATAGTCAAAATTGAGAACAATTGCGATGATTCCAACCGCTTGTTTAGCATTCGGGAGCTTTCCGGTTAACATAACCAATATTTCCCAACACCACCACTCGAGACACGAGGTCAGGCAACATGGCCCGCTTAGTTTCAATAACCGAACCCAATCTTCATATGTTTGGTCACTCCATCCGCCTTCTTTCCATGTCCCGCCACCCTTTTTAAACTCCACCACCACCACATAAACCGCCAGCATTACAACCACCACCAGATCGGTCACCCAGATCGCCATTGCCACCCCCTCAAACCCCCGAGTTTTTACAAGGAAGATGTTAACAGGGACATGGAGGATAACCGCAAGAGCAGAAGTGAACATGATTGGGATTGTGATGCTTTGTGAACTTAAATACGACTTAAGGGGACATAAAAACGAGGTTATCATGAGATCAGGTAACAGACAGATCAAATACTTTTTTGCTTCGATAGAAATGTCTTCTTGTTGGCCGAAACAAATCAAGATTTTATCGACATTTAGCCATAAGAAACAAACGGGGAGTGATGTTAGTAGTAGTAAAGTGATCATCATTACGAGAGTTTTGTGAAGGAGTTTGAAGTTCTTTGCTCCATAAGCTTGACCACAGATGGGTTCCATGGCACCACATAGACCGTTTAAGACTGAGAAACCAGTCACGTTTGCAAACATGAACCCAAGACTCCCGCTGGCTAACTCCACCTCACCTAGCCGACCCAGAAACGCTGTGGTGATGGCTATCTTGGCAAACCATGTCAAGTTCATCGCCATCAATGGACATGCAATTGCTTGCTGTGTTTTTAGCTCTGATAACGCTGCTCTGAGAATTTTCTCCGGTGGGTGCTGGGGAATTTCTTCTTCCATTTCTGATGCGTATTTTGATGTCTAATTCTCTCGATGAAAGCTAGTAAGTGTGTGTGTGTATATATGTAGTATATATATTTATACAGTGAGAGAGAGAGAGAGAGAGAAGAAAGAGAGATACGGAGCACTATCTATGAAAAAGAGTGACAACTGTAATTGGGTGCATGGATTTCTTGCAGTCAAAAAACTTCCTAAGACGTTGAAACAGAGGGCCGGCTTACGTTCGATTGTATTAAATTACTAAACTTTTTAGAAATTGTGAATAAAACGTGAAAGATTGTGAATAAAAAGCGACCCAATTAAGCCAAAATCGTTTATTATGTGATGTTTTGTTTTCACAACTACGCAGGAACGGTGCTTTCTTTTTATCGAGTCTTTGAAAAGTTATTTCGGGCATTATAACAAACACTTGGTATGCATCGTCACATGGTTCTACCATTCTATGCGCCTTTAACGCAAATTTCAGAAATGAAATCAATTTGAGTCCAAAAAGAACTTTTTAAGAAAAAGAAAAGCCAATTGAAGAAAAGGAGTATTATTGTAGTGGGGCGTTGAGTGCATGATGAGAGTACAAAAGGCTAAGGTATATGCTTTCATACAAGAATCTTATTTCAAATTGAATACATCAGGAGTGTACATACTTTTTGAGTGTTTTGGTACGTTTATGAATGTATGCCTAAAATTTGTAAATTAGTTTCCTCGTGTTGTAACAAATTTATTAATTATATATTTTCGATATTATTTTTCTTATGTTCTCTTATATATGTATATTTTCACTATTAGACCGGGACCATTACTGTGACTTTATGTTTCACATGTACCATTTCTGTAATTTGGTATTACACATGGATCATTTATGTAATAAGTGTCCTCTTGTTTTAACAAATTTATTAATCATATATTTTTATACTACTTTTGTAATATTTTCTTATATATGGACATTTTCTGTATTTTCGCCATTACACCGAGACCATTATTGTGATTTTATGTTCCACATGCACCATTTCTGTAATTTCGGTGGATCATTTATGTAATTTCGCCACTACACGGGCCATGCATGTAACATCACAATTACACAAGGACCATTTTTATAACTTTAACTTATAGAAGGACAGTTATTATAAATTTGTCTTACATTGGGATTATTTGTGTCATTTCGTTATTACACATGGCCATTTATGTAATTTTGTCTTACATAGACCATTACATAACTTTTACATCTTGACAATTTCTTTAATTTTCTAATAAGGACCATTACATAATTTTACCAATTTCTCAAACATAAGGAATTGAGGATCATGAGATAAAATATAATTTTTATCTATGGATAATTTCTGCAATTCCCTTTAAACATAAGGATTATTTTACAGGGACTATTTTAGTAGTTTTATCAAACATAGGAACCATTTGATAATTTCAAAGGGACCATTTATGTAATTTTTTTTAAACATACGGACCATTAGATAAACATAATTTTAAAAAGAGACCGATCTTTCATTTTTTTCAAACGTAATGATCATTAAACAATTTTATAATTGACTCTTTCTATAATTTTCTAAAAATAGGGATTATTGGACAATTTTATAAAATTTCTTACACGTCTTTCTAAAATTGTCTGAAATTATATATACTTGATGGTTGATCATGCGTAAGTTCGACAATATTTAATCGTGTCACTAAATGACAAAACCTTGAAATCATTTTTGGCAAAATAATGTATTCTTGTGACAATAAACAAATGATCAATAATTGCATGAGTGCCTTTATAGTTTATATACTTTAAGGGTTATAAACTTGATTCTTCAAGCTTATTCTACGAAACTTAGTCCCAATTAAATGAGCGTATTCTTCAAGCTTATTCTACGCTCATTTAATTGACTCTAGTGCCACCAAACACATTGCTAGCAACTATTCCATCTTGACCAGCTTGAGGGAATCACACGATGACGTTCCTGTTAACATACCAAATAGTGACAACGTCCCGTTGAAGGAATAGGGAGTGCTTGTTTACCTGACAATCTAAAAATCAATGATGTTCTTTATATACCGAATTTTAAATCCAATTTTTTTGTCGGTTAGTAAAATCACCAAGAATCATAACTGTTTAAATTTGTAACATTTTTACTGGATTTTTGTTACATACATGACACATATTCGAGAAGCTGATTGACACAAAAATTTGGCATCTGAGGTTGGGACATGCTTCGAATTATAGATTACAACATATTAGCTTTATAAACAATTTAGGAAGCTTTGACTATTCTGATTATGGCCAAACAAACTAGATTACCCTTTGAAATTAGTTCTATTAAAACAATCTCTCATTTTGATCTTATTCATTGTGATATATGGGGAGGATATCGTGTTCCTTCGCTCTCTGGTGCACGATACTTCTTAACCATTGTGGATGATTATAGTCATTCTACTTGGGTCTATCTATTGAAACATAAATCTGATCCTAGCTCTAGTCTTATTACCTTTTACAAGTTGGTTGAAACTCAATTTGAAAATAAAGTCAAAAGGATTAGAAGTGATAACAGGGGTGAGTTTGTCTCGAATAATATGCTCAAATTCTATGAAGAGCATGACATTGTGCTCGAAACCTTGTGGGTTCACACCCCACAACAAAACAGGGTTGTTGAGAGAAAACATAGACACCTATTAGAGATAGCTAGAGCTCTTCATTTCCAAGCTAGCGTTCCCATCAAATTTTAGGGAGAGTGTATACTCACGACTACTTATATTATAAATAGACTGCCCTCTCGATCGGTCAAGAAAAAAACTCCATATGAAATTCTGTTCGGCAACAAGCCTAAATATGACCGCATGAGCGTTCTAGGTTTCTTAGTGTAACATTTAAGTTTTGGGTAATTTCCTCTTTTAGTCCCTAATGGTAAATTGTTATCAATATGGTCCTTTACTAGTACGCGGGGCATACTCTATGAGTACACTTAGCATACTAGCCTTCTAATGGTCGCAGATTCCACCTACGTACGTGGGGCGTACGTGGAGTACGCAGGTCTGGGACGAACCTTAATTTTTAGGGTTTGTACCCTATTTAATCGTCTTAAACTCATCTCTTGGACATTTTAGACCAACCTCCACCTCCCTTTGCCATGGAAACAAAACTCTAAGTGTGTTAGTGAGTTTTTGAGCTTGATAAAGAGATTTTTGGTGTCTTAAGGTGAAGAAGAAGAAGAGAAACCCTTGGAGAAGTAGATTGAGCTTGTGGATCCAGGATCACCTTCTCCTTTGGAAGCTTTTTGAGGTAAAAAGCTCACACCTTTATGCCCATTTATGTTAGATCTTCTATATGATGTTTCTTGGGCATTTTGAACCTTTTATGTTAAAGGTGGGCATTTGCTCTACTCCAGAAGCAATGGATGCTAGATCTTAGCTCCATTCAGTCCCTATGATCATAAAAATGCAAAATTTATGGACTATTTTGACCTATGAATGTATTAAGACCTTTGGTAAGCTCTTTTTGACCTCTTGAGCCCCATTAAGCCATGCATGCATGTAAAGTTGCCAACTTTACGTGACAAGTCGCCTTTAGGGACCAGATTTGAGAGTTTGGATAAAGGACTTAGCGGGTTAAGTGCTTAATGGAGTAAGTTGGTACATTGGGGAGTATGTAGGGCGTACCCAGCTGGTACGCTACACGTACTAGCCCCAGATGGAGTACGCTAAGTGTACGAGCTGAGCATGCCCCACATAATCAGCATATAGGCCTTTGGGCTTATTCTCCTCGATATTGGGCCATAGTGTGGATTTGGAAGTTTGGGCCTAGTTGGGCGATTAGATCTTTGTTTTGGACGTTGGGCTAACATGTTGGGCTTCCTTGGATTTTAGGCCCATGATGGGTTTTGGGCCTAATTTGGAAGATTGGGCCATATATTGGGCTTTAGGATTTGGGCATTTGAATGGTCGAGTTGGGCCTTGGTTTTGGGCCAAGTTAGATAAAGGGTAAATTGGTCTTTTACCTTGGTGATAGGCCAAATAGCTTAGACTTTTGGTTATGGGTTGGAATCTAATTAATAATTGGATGTTATTGATTTTGATAGTGCGGGGATTTTCTAGGCCAACAGACAGAGATTCATTCGAGTGATTCAACAACTTGAGGTGAGTTTCATCTCTATGTTTAGCGGGTCAAAGGCACCAATACTAGCCCCTGGTCTATTATGTTAGGATTCTATATGTCTGCGTGACTCTTACATTTGTATGTATTGGTATGCTTACCGGGCAGGGCCCGAGGCCAGGCGGGGCCCGATGACTGTACTATATGCTATTATCTTTGTGATTATCGCATGTGTTTGTATGATTATATGTATACCGGGAAGGGACTGATGACTGACAAATCTATATACCAAGCAGGGCTTGATGTTAGGCGGGGCCCATTATGTGCTTATTATGTATGGTATATGGTATTTTGGGGAACTCACTAAGCTTTGTGTTTACATATTTTAGTTTATGTTTCAGGCCCTTCTGGTTCGAAAAGGAAGAGTCCAAGATGATTGCAGAGCACACACCACCTTATTCCATGTTTTGTGATTTACTCTGGTGTTTTATGATGTATTGATACACTTTTTTCCACCTTGGTTTCATGATAATGTTTTGGATTACAATTTTATTAATTTAAAAATGAAAATCTTTGGTCTTATTTTTTGGACGTTACACTTAGCTTATGTGAAAAAAAACACGAAAGGATAAATTTGAAGAAAAGGGGAGATCTTGTTTTTCATCGGTTATCCACAAGGGAAAAAAGGGTATAGAGTTTCGACATTGAAAATGAGAAAATTCTCGTTTCTAGAGATGTGAGGTTCATTGAATGTGTTTTTCCTTTCCAAAACCATGACAAGGACAAAACTGGTTTGCAAAAAAATGATGAGACACTATCGAGTCCCCTTGATGATTTTCATGAGACTTTTACACCAGTGGCCAAGCTCTGTTGCTATTCAGAAAAGGTGGGCTATTCATTAAATTGATGTGAATGACGCCTTCTTACATGGAGATCTGCAAGAAGAAGTGTATATGAAAGTGCCACAAGGTTTCGCGAAAGAAGGAGATATCATAGTTTGTTGTCTCTAAAAATCATTGTATGGTTTGCGCTAAGCTTCGCACTACTGGTACAATAAATTTACCAGAGCTCTTCTCGAAATCGGTTTTAAACACTCTAAAGCAGATCATTCTCTTTTCATCTTCAAACAAAGGGGTATTCATGTTTTTGCTCTCATTTATGTTGATGATGTTATTCTTTTGGGAGATGATGAACAATGGATAGCCAACATTAAGAATTTTCTTGACAACAAGTTTAGTATAAAAGATTTGGGTCCCTTGAAATACTTCCTTGGTATTGAGGTTGCTCGAACGCCTGACGGAATGGTGCTTAGTCAAAGAAAATATACCTTGGACATTTTAGCAGATAGTGGTATGGAAGGTTGTAGACCGAGTACTTTTCTTATGGAACAGAACATTTGTCTCACTACTGAAGATGAATCTCCTCTTCTTGATGCTGGGAAGTATGGATGACTGATTGGTCGTCTTCTTTATCTACTAGTTACTAGGCCTGGCATCACATTTGCTGTTAACATGCTTAGTTAATTTGTTTCTATTCCACGTGAGACTCATTGGAATGTTGCTCTTCGTGTGTTGCGTTATCTTAAAGCTACTACGGGTCAGGGTATTTTTCTTCCTGCCAAAGGCGATTTAACGTTGAATGCCTATTGTGACTCAGATTGGCTTGGTTGTCCTTTCACAAGATGGTCAAAGACTGGTTAGTTTATCACTTTAGGAGGTGCTATTATTTCTTGGAAAACTAAGAAGCAATCTGTTGTTTCGCGTTCTTCTGCAGAAGCAGAATATCAGTCAATGGCAACAACAGTTAGTGAAATTTTGTGGTTGCGTTGGTTACTTCAAGATTTGGAAGTTGTGCAAAAGCATGCCATAAAACTTTATTGTGATAACCAAGCCATTCGTCATATCGCAAACAACCCTTTTTTCATGAGCGCACAAAACATATTGAAATTGACTGGTTTTTTTGTTCATGAATGGGTACCGGTGAAATTTTACCAGCTGCTTTTCGCACTAATGATCAAATTGCAAACATTTTTACCAAACCACTTGGAACTGAGAGATTTAGTCTATTACTTGGCAAGATGGGCGTTAAGGGGAGTGAAGAAAATATTATATTTTTGTCATGTTTATCTTAGTTTATCTCCTAATTTTCTAGTCTCATATATGGTTTCCTTTTATACACTTTCTTGTATTTTATTTAAACTCTTAGCCGATTGAATGAATGCGCCATTGCACCTCGAATCACATCGATCTAGTTAAACCCTAAATTGTGTTTTCTTTACAATCAAAGAGAGAATGCTAAGTAGTCAAAATTTATATGCGCTTCATTGCATAAAAGATCTCATAGAAAAGTACAAGACAAATACATATGAAAGTGAAGAACTTTACTTATATTTTAGGTTCTGAAAAACACTAGGGAAATAAACTAAAATGGCAAACGATGGCAATTCATTATCCTTCTAGATATTCTCTATATTAGTCCCATTATTATGATGTTATATTTGACGATAACATGTAGTTATTAGGACCCTCATTTTCTAATAAAAGGTTTTTCGTAAAGTCAATTTTACTGATTCCAACTTATGATAGTCGGTTTGGATTATGGCTCACACGGTATCGGTTTGACGATTTGTGTGTTTGAATGCCATTGCAAATTAATTGATCAAATTATAATTTTTTTTAATCTCTTTTGTTGAAGACCTTTTTTTTTTTATAATTTTTTTTAACCCTCTATGCTTATATTCGTTTTATCCTCGAGGTGCTTACTGCTTAGTTTGAGAGGAACTTATTACAAGGGAGAGTTTTTTTCACACACATTATCAAACGGGGGATAAGGATCACATATCGTTTGTACAATGATGCTTACTATTTACTGGGTTGTTGATTTTGAGAAAATCTTCTTACCCTTTTAACCTAAAACCACATGATATTTCTCATCATCAAAGGAGGGACATTGTTTTTTTTAACAATGGAAAAATATACTAAAATAAACCGACTAGCAAGTAGCTAGCAAACAATCAAGAAAAAGTGAAAATATTAAAAGGAGAATAACATGAAGGTTTCCAACTCAAAGAACTTAAACTAGCTCTATGCTTAATCCATCTGAACAAAATAAGTTGGATTTCATCCGCCGTCTTCATCGAGTTGCATTTTAACTTCTTAAAGATAACCAAATTTCGGGCATTCCAAATCATCCATATAACCAAATAAATAAACTCAACATCAAATTACGTCTTTTGTTTCCTGACACCTTCAAATCCCATCTCAAAATAAGATCAACCTTGTTCAAACGAGGAGCCAATAGGAGCCCACTCCACGAGTGAAACTGTAACGCCTGATTCCTGGTACGCATTCAATTATAATTTATTTATTTTTGTAGAGCTACTCGACGAGTTGGGAGCCTCAAACTCGTTGAGTAGAAATGAGATTGGACGTGGGGTTTTAAGCAATCTACTCGACGAGTTGAGAGCTCTCAACTCGGCGAGTAGGTCTGTCAGAGTGAAACCCTAATTTCGGGGTTTTGCACCCTATTTAAGCATCTTAATCCCCACCTTATGGTCTCATTTCCAGCCTCCAAGTCCCAAAACCTAATCCACGAAACCCTAGAGCATTTTGTGAGTGTGTGAGCCATTCTTGAGTAATCTTTGTGTGTTCTTGAAGCTTGAAGAAGAAGAAGGAGCTAGAAGGTTCAAGGAGAAGATAGTAGATCCAGAGACTTCCTTCCATCCTCATCATTTTCTGGTAATCAAGTCTCTAACTTGGCTATTAGTTCATTAGATCTCCTTAGTTCCATTTTATGAGGGTTTTGGTTCAAGAATCTTGATCTTTGGGATATGGACGTCCCAAGTGGCTTACCTTTCAGATCTAGGATGTAGAAGGGGTTTCATGGAATAAGGGTGCAAACTTTATGACCATGGAAGCCCCATGCAAGCTTAAAGACGTTATTATGACCCTTTAAGCCCAAAAGGAAATGCATGGAAGTAAAGTCTGAGACTTTACGTGTTTATTTGGTGTCTAGGACCTAGATCTCGGGTTTTCATGCTTTGGGTTGGAGTAATAAGGTTTTTAGACAAAGATCTATGTCCTAAGGAACTAGGGTTTTAGCTAAACCCACTAAGAAGGATTATTAGCGGGTAAAGTTGGAAACTTTACCCTTAAAAGGGAATTTCCATGTAACACCCAGAATCCAGAAGGCTAAGAAAGGAAAGGAAAATCCCAAGGAAAGAAAGGTAACTCATCGAGTCTGGGGGTCGAATCGACGAGTATGAGCAAATTTTTGGGTCGCGGGTTAAGTGACCTACTCGACGAGTTGGAGGACCAACTTGGTGAGTTGGTATGGGATTGGGAAACCCTAAATCCGGGTCTTGGTGCCCTATTTAAGCATCTTATTCTCCTCCCATCAGCCTCATTCTCAGCCCCCAGATCCAAAACCCTAGATCTCGAAACCCTAGTGCATCCTTGAGATTGTGAGCTTGTTTTTGAGGGTTTTGTGTGTTCTTGAAGACTAGAAGAAGAAGAAAGACCTAGAAGGTTCAGGGAGAAGATTGTAGATCCAACAACACCATCTTATTTCCACCATTTTCTAGTAATCAAGTCTCCAACTTGGCTTGTGGTTTCCTAGATCTCTTTATGTCCATTTTATGCGGATTTTGGCCCATGAAGTTTGATCTATGGGTGATGTGCACAAAAGTACTCACTAATTTTAATATTTATAACCTAACAAACTTAACTATCTATGCACTTATAGGTAGTGTACCTAGTCAGATTACAGTATAGTTTGGGTAAGTCGGGTGTCGATCACAGGGAACCGTGTTTCTAATTAATTTACTTATATTAAATTAACCTAATTATTAACAAGTTTAAAAGGGGTTTTATTTGATTTTACAAGATCAGATGAACTTAAATCAAATTCAATAAGTAAAAACACACTCTTGTTTAGTTTGAATCCACTTCTTCCTTATGGCTAGCTAATGATTACGGATTATTAAGTTAGTTTTTTAGATGTATTAGTAATTTAGTTCTAACTTTACCAATAATTAACTAATTCATGTCAAACCATGTATGTTCACACATAATTAAACACAGAACTAATTATGAATGTAATTATGCTATGTAAGATTTGTAATATAAACGCAATTATGGTCACAATACACGTTCTCTAGCACAGCTAAGATTATTTACTCTAATTACTAACTAAGATTGGTCAATCCTAGCTCTAACAATTCAATGTTCACTAAATCATTAGGTAAACAAGTTCATGCAATTAATGGTCACTAAACTACACAGAACATGCAATCAAGCAATTAGAGAAACAAACAATAGCATGCTAGGTTATACAAATCAAACACAAGCAATTTTTACCAACTAAACTTAATCCATAAACATTGAACTATTCAAAAGGTTGAAGCTTCATCTAGCTAAACAAAAGTAGCTAGATTCAGCTGCTCATCCTAGCAACTAATAAACCAACACAACTTAAAGTAATAAAAGACATGTTCTAATTTAACTAAGATATAAACCTTTATTCTTTTTGGTGTTGAAAACCTTCTTCCAGAACCCTTCTTTCGCTCTGAATCGTCTCGTGGAACTCTTTCCTTCAGCTAAAAGCTCCTTCATTTTGTAATAATCAAGAGAACTTAAATAATCTCCAAAAACCCGTGCCACATCGTGGCTATCCAGGCCACGTCGTGGGCTTCAAGCAATCCGTACCGTACAAGGAAATCCTCCGCATCGCGATGTCTATCTTCTAGAAGCCTCATGCCACGTCGTGGCTGACTTTGCCACGTCGTGAATTTAGTATTTATTGTGGATTTATTCTTTTCTTGTCTTTCAAGTCTCCCATGTTTCTCATATTGTCACTTTTGGTCCCTCTCTTCGAAAATCCTTTTAATTGAATGAAAATAACAATTTAAAGTCATAAGTATCATTATTCTAAACATATTATCAACTTATCAATAAAAATGTACTTAAATATTGCCTAAAAATAGGTATAAATATGGCAATATCAAAATACCCCACACTTAGGCTTTGCTTGCCCTCAAGCAAATTTAAACTTAACTCCTAATTACTAACACCACATAGAACAATCTGACTCTAGCTCAGCCATTATGCCAAGACCTCAACGCATGCATTTGTGTCTAAAATTTTCCTAAAGTACCCCCATACTTTAAACACTCACAATCTTCATAAACACTCGCCCGCTTTTTCCGAACAATGCTCATTTTATGCAACCCTCCGAATCCATCCGCAGAAAACCTCCTTATCCTCAAGGTATTTTTAGTTGAGCAACCTAAGCATACATAATCTAGAATTACAATCATTGATACCACTATGGAGCTCTTTTGGAATTCTTCACTTCTTTGACATTTGATATTCGATTTCTTTGAATTTACCACCTTTGTTGTTTGATTTTTGGTATCTTCAACTTTTTGAAAATTTTGGAATTTTGATCTTTTGATCTTCACTTTATTTGCTCCAAAATTCTTCAAACTTTTCTTGTAATTCTCTCTTTTTTTTACATGTACCTCTCTTTTTTCACTCAAAACCTACATGCTTAAGCAGAGGCGCTCAACCTCAACCTTTATTGGTTAATGATAATAATTTTCCTGGATACATTTCAGGTTTAGGCTGCTAAACATATTGCATCCCTCAAACCAAGCGGGGTTATGTTTTTGTTCCATGATTTCACTAAAATAAGGGAGGCCACAAATGCACTATAACGTGTATTGGATCAACTAAACATTTGAACTTTCATCGGATCATCCCACATAATACTAGCAATTATAACTCAAATTATTATCACTAGATTCAATTATTAAAAACTTCAATTTTCAAATTTTCAATTTTTACTATCAAACTCTATGATTATCTAGCAATTTACTTTTTCTACCCCTACCCTACACTTATTTCATACAATGCCCTCATTGTATTCATAAAAATAAATCAAAATTAAAGAAAAGGGAGAAAAAGGAACAGACTCCCCTGGGATAGTGGCGTGAGCATCTCCAAAAGTGTGGAAAACGTGCATCCGGAATATGGACCTCCAAAAATAGAAACTCGGTGTAGAACTGGGTGAATATGTAAATAAACCACAAACATGACTCGAAACTTCAATTCTTCAAAGTGGGTGTTAGCAAGTGGAAATGTGGGAAAGGATAAACTGAGACACGTCGTGGCAGGTAGCTGGCCACGTCGTGATATGAGATGAAAGTGCGAACAACAGGCTGCTTTATTTCTTCAAGGTTCATGAGCGCCACGATGTGGCGTAAGGATCCCACGTCGTGGAAACTGGACATCAGTAGAAAATGCCTTATTTCTTTTATGCACTCTAGCAACTTGACCAATGTCTAAATGGTTTAAGACGCTTCTATGTAAATATACTTCCCAACTATAACCTCTCTCCTACTAATGTACCCCACACTTATCTTGAATTGTGGGTTCCAACTCACGACTCTAAGCTTCCTTGACTCGACAAACACGACTCTAGAGTTAACCTTATATGCTCCTTAGAATTCCAATGCTAATCTGAAAAATGGAACAACCCAAAAGAAATAAAAGAGTAACATCATAGTTCAAGAAAGTTTTACATTACAAACCAAATTCAAACATAAAAAAAACTACTTAAAAACAAAACAAAATAAAAAAATAAAATCAATCATCATCTCCTTGGTCCTGCGCTCCACTTGGTCCTGCCCCGTCATTTTGCGGACGCCATAGCTCCTCCCATGTCGGAAAATAAGGATATTGTGGTGGCATAGAAGGTGGTTGGGTCACACCCAAATGCGAATAAATACCCTCAGTAAGCTGGGTATGATAAATGGCATGCCCCCGTAGATTATCCAAATAAGTTCCCACCCGACTCTAAAAAGGGTCGGTGGGTACTCCCTGCACATATTGTGAAGCAGCACGCTCTCTCTCGACCTCCCCTCTAGCTCGCACATTTCGACGCCGCGGTCTGGCTGGTGGTTGTTGCCCTGGCTGCGCCTCCTCTTGCTCGTCATCTATTGGCGGTATAACAAAACGACCCCCGATATTCACCACCGCTCGCATAACTCCCAAGACTTGAATGGTCAAGTCTGTGTCTGGGAATCGAGTAAGATTCCTCACAAAATCATGGGTCAAAATATGATATGACCTAGCAAGGCGAGTAACCAAATGCCCCCCCCCCCCCCCCCCCCCCATAATCGGGCTCCTGGGCCTAGAATTGGCCGCTTTCTTCCCCATGAACCTCGCCAACATATACGGTAAATCACAGCAAACTCCCGGGGTAATAAGAGTCCATAAATAAAACAAATTATGAATGGGGACTTTATCACCATGATGCTTGTGATTTATTGAAAAAGTGATCAGGCGATGTAAAAATCGGAAAACAGGATTCCGAATTTGTGACTCACTCGAGTCACGAGTATTGTACTCATGGCTAGAAATGCTCCTCCAGAACTAAACATCCATTACACCGGGATTAAAATCCCGAACGCAGCCAAGCAAGAACGGTATGAAAAACGGAGATTGAGTCTCCACTTCGGTATAAAGCCCCATACGCCAAGCGAATTCCCGAAGACTACACTCTCTATAAACACCACCCAAAATCAATAGTGCGCTCCTCGAAGCATACGGTAGAGAAAAACTCCACCGATAATTCCTGGTATACGGGTTCTTGAATGGAAAACAAATTCCTCCACCCGTGACAAGTGAAAGAAAATTGATCTCCTTCGTATGTTTTCGACCAATAGCGTCCCAACTCAGCGACCATTCCCACACCACCAAGCCATCCCCTATCGATAATTGGGGCTATCGCAAATTCCATATTGTACAGCCATCCCAGCCGATTCTCGTAAGTAGTTAACAATGGTCGGGGAATGTTTTGAGGAAACTGATATAAGGGATGTATACTTGCTACATCAATCGGGTTTTCCTCCTGTGGGATAGCTCTTCGTGGTCCCATTTCTGCATACACAATCAAACCAAAGCAGCAAACATCCAAAACATTAAAACAATTTAAGCTGTCTACCAAAAGTCACGACGTGGCTAGGCTACGCCACGTCATGGACCGCAGTCGGACCCTGGTTATAGATCGGTCATTTTGTACGCAATTTCTACCAAAATTAGTGCTTGGGGTTTGTTCCTATGGACATTTAAGGGACATGCAACCTAGAATTAACAACTAGTTTCAACCAATTTCATGAATCAAATAAACCCTAACCATGAAAATCTAAAATTGTAAGAACTAACCACAATTAATGAATAGAACACATACCAAGTAGAGGTAATTGACAAGAACTTGCAAGGAAATTGGAAGTAGATTAAGAAATTGGCTGTGGGGTTTTTTTGTTCCTGTTCGTGCGGCAGTATCAAATGGGGGATGGGGATGTTGGTCAAAGGGTTTTAAGGAAATGGTCCCCCCGTGACTTTTTAAAGGCCACGTCGTGGCTGGCTATGCCCACGTCGTGGACTTTAAAACTATCATTTGGTCCCGTGTTTTCATTTTTTACCACGATGTGGCTGCATCAGCCCACGACGTGGCAATTGCCTGATTGGAAAATTTTATAAAATCTTACATTTTAACTAACTACTTTGCATCTCATTCATTAATTAAAGTTCCCACAGCTAATTCTTTACTAAGTATCAGTTATTAGATGATGAGTTGTTATCTTTCCTAATTAAAAACTAAAAAAAAATTAAAAGAAAAGAAAATGCAAACCAAGCTCGGGTTGCCTCCCGAGAAGCGCTTCTTTTTTTTGGAGTCTTGAGTTGGACTCCGTGCCTTCTACGTTGAATCTTCTGAAGAGTCCACCACCAAGATCTTTTGTTCCTTGAATCGCCTCTTGTAAGCTTGAACTCGCCTTTTATACGCCTTCTTTGTATTCTCCTTTTTAGCTTTCCCCTCTTCTTCAAGCTTGCGTTTTGTGCCCTTGGTTTGTTCCTTGCACTCCATAACATCCTCCTCCTCTTTCATTACTGGCTTTGTCACTCTTGAAGTGACCTCCTCTTCATCACTTGTCATTTCCTCATCCTCTTTGCTCACCCAAGAAGGCGGACTCTTGTAAGCTATGACTTCAATCAAATATGGAACAGATGCCCTCGGTTTTGTTCTTTTGACTTGATGAACTGCCTTGATCTCTTCTTCAATAAGCTTTTCCAGTTCTTCTAATTCATTGTCTTCATTAATTGTGAACACCTCTTCTTGAACATGATCCTCTTGGAAGCCATCTTGTATTCCATAAACTTCTTGTTCATGTCCAACCCTCAAAGTGAGCTTAGACTCACGAATATCAACAAGAGCTCCAGCAGTGTTAAGCAATGGACGACCAAGGATTATTGGAACATCTGGATCTTCCTTCATATCCAAAACTACAAAGTCTATTGGAAAAACAAATTTTCCAATCTGCACCAAAATATCCTCCACGATGCCCCGGGGTTGTGTCACCGAACGATTTGCCATGTGAATCTTCATTTTTGTAGCCTTCATCTTCTGGATCTCCAATTTTTGATAGAATGAAAAAGGCATCAAATTAATGCTAGCCCCAGAATCGGCTAAAGCATTAACCTTCATTTTATTACCAAAATCACACGGAAGAGTGAGGCGTCCAGGATCCCCCATCTTTTCTGGTGTTTCTCCCAACACGGCTTTTGAGGTTTGTTCACTTAGAATCACCTTTGACTGCTTCTTTAATTGTCTGCGAGTGTCTATCAAATCTTGCAGTAATTTCTGGTTCTCGGGAGTTTTGGATAAGGATTCGACAAAGGGGGTATTAATCGGAATCCCCTTCACATGCTTTACAAACTCTAAATGTTCCTTCTACAGTAGACTAAGTGCAGCTCGGGTTGGAAATGGAAAAGGTGGCTGATAAGATGGAATGGGTTCAAAGAATTTTTGATCAGACATGCGCCACGTCGTGGCCAGAGGAGTGCCACGTCGTGGCGAAGCTGTTTCAGCAACTTTTTCACTTTCGAACTTTGACTTCTTGGGTTTTAGATCGGGCTGCTGCGGTTCTTCTTCCAATGCCTCCAGGAACTCAGAGATTGCTTCTTCTTCAGTATCGATGGCCATTACGTGAGATTGGGTCTTCACTTTGGGATTCTTCGAGGACAATTTTTCATGAACTAGAGTGGCTAGTTGACCAAATTGTACTTCAAGGTTGTGGATGGAGGCTTGCTGATTTTTTATAAAAGTTTGTTGTTCCATAATAGCAGAATCAGTGGCATCGTGTCTCTTTTCCGAAGCTTCCATAAACTTCATCAAAATGGTCTCTAGGTCGGGTTTCTTCTCGGCTGGTGGCTGCTCCTTCTGATAAAGGCCTCGACCTGTCTGCCTATACTTCTCTTCTTTTTGCTTCTTATACTCTTCATATGGAAACCACTCCTTCTTCGGTTTCCTCCAGTCCTCATCAAATTTATCCCCACTAGAGTAGCACACTTGAGCTTTTCTGTTCCCAAACTCATCTACATTGCAGTCCTTGGTCAAGTGTGGACCACTGTATCTCTCGCAACCCACTCTTATGGCATGTATCGATTGGTCCATTTGTGTTATCCTTCGATCCATATTATTCAACATGGCCATTACAGCTGCTATTTCTTCAGTTTGGGCCCCTTCACTGCCTTTGATTCCATCTTGCCTCGGGTTGTGGTATTCGCGAGAGTGCTTCGCGAATTCTTCAATTAGCTCCTTGACCTCCCTAAGATTTTCTTTGTCAAAGGTCCTTGAGAATCAAGGAGTTGTCTTGTCATCACGTTGACCCCATCATAAAAGATTGACATCTCTTGCCGCACATTTAGATCATGCTGAGGGCAATTTCTAAGCAAGCCCTTGTACCGCTCCCATGCTTCGTATAATGACTCCCTCGGCTGTTGCTCAAAGTTGGCTTTTGCCTTCTTGAGTTTGGCTATTTTGGATGGTGGGCAAAACTGGTCCAGGAATTGCTCACGCATTTAAGCCCAAGTGGTAATTGTACCCGGTGGAAGTGCTTTTAACCACTCCTTAGCAGCTCCTTTGAAAGTGATGGGAAGCATCCTAAGCAAGACTGTGTTTCTGTTGACATTTGGGACATTGAAGTAATCCGCAATGTCGTTGACTTCATCTAGATGCTTAAAAGCATCCTCATGATCTTTCCCGAAAAATGGGATGTCCTTTAGTGCAGTCAATATGTGTCCCTTCCGCTCGAATGTGGCAGTGGCAGGTATTGCGGGTTGGACTAAACCGGGACCCACATCTTCTCAGATCCGCTTTTTGTAAGCTCCCATGGACATTTCTTCAATTGCTGCCATCTCGTTCCTTGGCTCGTTCTCGGATTCGCTCGTGTGTTCTTCAAATTCCGGCTCGGTATCGCTTTCGGACTCGGTTTGGACGGGCGTATGATCCAAATGCTCAAGATTGCTCTTGTGCCTCGCGTATGAGCTTGACTCTCCCGACTTCCTAGAAAAAGTTGACTTTAATTCTTGTAAGGGAGTCTTTTCTTGTGAAGTGCAGACTCGTGATCTTCAAGTGGTGGCACCAAGTGTGTGTTTGAGCTTCTGGTCATGAACTCCTGTAACTTGCTAAACTAAAAACGTAAAACTAAACTAAAATAAGAAAAACTAACTACAAACTAAAAATCTAGTTTTTTAATAGTCCACGTCTTGGACTCTGTGACTAACAGAAAAATTTTATTTTGCTGAAAAATTAACTTTTTGTGGTTTTTACCCCACAAGAAGGATCGATTAATTTAATGCAAATAAATAAGCTAAAAAACTAAGCCGTTCCCTGGCAACGACGCCAAAAACTTGATGTGCAAAAAAGTACTCACTATTTTTAATATTTATAACCTAACAAACTTAACTATCTATGCACTTATAGGCAGTGTACCTAGTCAGATTACAGTATAGTTTGGGTAAGTCGGGTGTCGATCACAGGGAACCGTGTTTCTAATTAATTACGTATATTAAATTAACCTAATTATTAACAAGTTTAAAAGGGGTTTTATCTGATTTTACAAGATCAGATGAACTTAAATCAAATTCAATAAGTAAAAACACACTCTTGTTTAGTTTGAATCCACTTGTTCCTTATGGCTAGCTAATGATTACGGATTATTAAGTTAGTTTTTTAGTTGTATTAGTAATTTAGTTCTAACTTTACCAATAATTAACTAATTCATGTCAAACCATGTATATTCACACATAATTAAACACAGAACTAATTATGAATGTAATTATGCTATGTAAGATTTGTAATATAAACGCAATTATGGTCACAATACACGTTCTCTAGCACAGCTAACAAACTTAACTATCTATGCACTTATAGGCAGTGTACCTAGTCAGATTACAATATAGTTTGGGTAAGTCGGGTGTCGATCACAGGGAACCGTGTTTCTAATTAATTACGTATATTAAATTAACCTAATTATTAACAAGTTTAAAAGGGGTTTTATCTGATTTTACAAGATCAGATGAACTTAAATCAAATTCAATAAGTAAAAACACACTCTTGTTTAGTTTGAATCCACTTGTTCCTTATGGCTAGCTAATGATTACGGATTATTAAGTTAGTTTTTTAGTTGTATTAGTAATTTAGTTCTAACTTTACCAATAATTAACTAATTCATGTCAAACCATGTATATTCACACATAATTAAACACAGAACTAATTATGAATGTAATTATGCTATGTAAGATTTGTAATATAAACGCAATTATGGTCACAATACACGTTCTCTAGCACAGCTAAGCTTATTTACTCTAATTACTAACTAAGATTGGTCAATCCTAGCTCTAACAATTCAATGTTCACTAAATCATTAGGTAAACAAGTTCATGCAATTAATGGTCACTAAACTACACAGAACATGCAATCAAGCAATTAGAGAAACAAACAATAGCATGCTAGGTTATACAAATCAAACACAAGCAATTTTTACCAACTAAACTTAATCCATAAACATTGAACTATTCAAAAGGTTGAAGCTTCATCTAGCTAAACAAGAGTAGCTAGATTCAGCTGCTCATCCTAGCAACTAATAAACCAACACAACGTAAAGTAATAAAAGACATGTTCTAATTTAACTAAGATATAAACCTCTATTCTTTTTGGTGTTGAAAACCTTCTTCCAGAACCCTTCTTTCTCTCTGAATCGTCTCCTAGAACTCTTTCCTTCAGCCAAAAGCTCCTTCCTTTCGTAATAATCAGGAGAACTTAAATAATCTCCAAAAACCCGCGCCACGTCGTGGCTATCCAGGCCACGTCGTGGGCTTCAAGCAATCCGTACCGTACAAGGAAATCCTCCGCATCGCGATGTCTATCTTCTAGAAGCCTCATGCCATGTCGTGTCCGACTTTGCCACGTTGTGAATTCAGTATTTATCGTGGATTTATTCTTTTCTTGTCTTTCAAGTCTCCCATGTTCCTCATATTGTCACTTTTGGTCCCTCTCTTCGAAAATCCTTTTAATTGACTGAAAATAACAATTTAAAGTCATAAGTATCATTATTCTAAACATATTATCAACTTATCAATAAAAATGTACTTAAATATTGCCTAAAAATAGGTATAAATATGGCAATATCAATGGGATTTAGACGTTCTAAGTAAAGATCCTTCCAGATATGGAGTCCCTAAAGGTGGATAAGGCATAAAGGTGCAAAATTTATGCCATTGGAAACCCCCATGCAAGCTTTAACAACTTTTTATGGTCTTTTGATCCTAGAAGGCCATGCATGGATGAGAAGGCAGAGACTTTATGGGGTTAACTGATATCTAGGCCCTAGATCTTGGTCCTCCTGCTTTGGTTTGGAGTAATAAGGATTATGGACAAGGATTTGTGTCTTAAAGAGCTAGGGTTTTGGCTAAACCCATTAAGAAGGGTTAGGAGTAGGTAAAGTTGGAAACTTTATCCTTAAGGGAGTCATTTCCAGCGTGTAGATGAAGTTTGGGGTTTATATATGAAGTGTAGGGGCTTAATATGTTTAGATGGCCCAATCAGACTAAGGGACTTGACGAGTCCAGGAAGGGACTCGACGAGTCGAAGAGAGTTGTCCTGTTTCTGTTCAAGCGAGAACTCGGCGAGTATGAGGACTGACTTGACGAGTTGGCATGATAAATCGCGACCATGAGTGGCCAGGGAACTCGGCGAGTCAGGGGCTGACTTGACGAGTTGGATCGCGATTTCAGGATTCTGATTGTTGGAACTCGGCGAGTTGAGTCAACTTGGAGCGTTGACTTTGACCGTTGACTTTGATTTTGACGAAGGTTGACCTAGTTTGACGTTGAGGACATTGTTGGACTAAGTGTCATGTTGTTACTGATAGCTCGGGGAGCCGAAGAAGCAGCAGTTCGAGGAATTGCTAGTTAGCAGCCAACGAAGTATCAGCATGACTTCAACAGTGCAAGGTGAGTCTCCTTACTGTGTGTATGGGTCTAAGGCCACAATGTCGGCCCATTATGTTTGTGTATAGTAGGAAGACCCGGGGGGTTAACCCTAGCCACTGTACGTTATATGTTCCGGATTACGATCCGATGCCGGGCGAGGCCCAAGGAATGTTAGTATGCTAGAGGTCTTTGTGATTCTTGCATGTGTCGGTACGATAGGTTCCGGACCAGGGTCCGATGTCGGGGCAAGCCCAAGGAAGATATATATATATATATATATATATATATATATATATATATATATATATATATATATATATATGCATGATAGATTATACTTGTTGTCTTTGTGATACTTGTATGTGCCTGGTAGGGAGGTGAGTGTGGGCGAGGTCACGCATCTCATCACTAGCTGAGTATGGATGGGGTTCCATATCCTAATATTAGCAGAGTACGGGCAAGGCCTGTTATAAGACAAAAGTGAGTGTGGGCGGGGTCCCGTATCTCACTATCAGTAGGAGTGTGGACGGGGTTCCATAACTCACCAATAGCAGACTAGGGGTGGGGCCCAAGTTAGGCGAGGCCTTAGATCAGGAGTACAGTAGAGTATGTGTCTTTATGTATTAGCATGTTTACATGATTGTATGTGTATAGCGGTCAAGGACCAGAGACAGGCAGGGCCTAAGAGAGACATATATGTATACCGAGCGGGGCTTGATGCCAGGTGGGGCCCGATGCCGGGCTAGTCCCGATGCAGCAGGCGTGGGCCCAGTACGTGATTATGTGTATGGTATGTGGTAGATTGGGGAACTCACTAAGATTCATGCTTACAATTTTCGGTTTTGGTTTCAGGTACTTTTGGTAGCGGAGGGAAGAGCTCGGGATGACTGCATCGCACACACCAAGAAGTTTAGTTTGGGATATTTTACTCTGATAAAATAAGCATGTTTTGAATTAATACTCTGGTTTGAGAAAAAAAAAATTATGTTTATGAAACAAATGATTTGATAATTATGGTTTGTTATTGATTTAAAAATGAAATTTTTGGACCGTATTTTGGGATGTTTCAAGTTGCTATCAGAGCCTTGGTTTGAGGGATTCGGGCACACTCCCGGGTGTGTCTGAACTCAAACTAAGGACTTGGTATGAAAATTTTCAAAAAGAAATCACTTTTATAAAAAAGTCTTTTAGAAAAGAGAAAAGAATTTGAAAAAACAAAAGAACTTTGAAAAGAGAAAAGGGCGTGGTGCATGTAATCAGCCGAGTTCAAGTAAGTACTCCCAAATTACCCATACAAGTTTATGTTATGATATGCTTATCAGCTTTATGAGAACTACATGCTAGATTAGGACTAAGGATCTATGAAGGATGCCTTATGTGCCTATTATATGTGTATAAGCTTTATGAGAACTGCATGCCAGTACAGATTAGTCAGTATGATGGCTTGATTAGTATATGCTTGATTACATGTACTCAATGCTTGAATGCTGCTTGCTTTGTGCTTTTAGGAGTTCTATTTATCTCTCACTAACTAGTAAACTAATATTTTAAGTTACATATTGTGAGGACTAAATAATTTCAAAAGGTTAGGTTTAGCCTTATTTTGCAGCTCTCGTTTGAGTCAACCGTTGTAGGGTAGAACCTCTCATTCGAAGAATTATCTAGTCTTAGTGATATGTAATGGTATTCGCGAGCTAGTTAGGGGGAGATAGCAGGGACTTCTTTTGCAGCTGATGGCGGAGAGTGGGATGATGATTACCCTAGGGCAAGCCTAGGATGAGAGTAGTGCTGGGAGCAGTAGTAGTAGTAGTAAGGGACTTGGTGGAGTCGAGGCAATCCTTGAGGAAAGTACGGATATATGTGGAAGGTAGTATGGGCCCGTACTACTGAAAGCAGAGGATCTGTACTCGAGTCAAGGAGGGTTGAGATAAGACCAGGGAACTTGTAGTGTGTGTGATCTCGATAGTGACAAGTATTCTAATGATAGTTATGTTATGTTGCAGAATGATGTCGCTACGGGGTAGACTAGTGGGTGATTCAGGCATCGGTGAGCGATCAGGCTCGGGTTCAGGAGCCGTGCAGCTCGGGGAGTAGATGAGAGAGTTTATATCAGCTGAGATTACGTGCAGTATTCTAGACCAGACTCATTTGATCTTTGGTACGGTCAAGGAGGGCATATTGGAGATTTTGGATGAGAGGATGGGAGCCTTCCGTACTGAGATGGTGGCCATGATGGGGGCATGTATACTGACATTCTGAGAGTTCAGAGCTTGTGGAGCTCCAGAATACTATGGGGCTAGGGACCCCATCGCTAGCAGCCGATGGTTGGCCGACGTCGCTAATGCCTTTTGTTCTAGCCGGTGTCCGAGGGGAAAAAGGTCCGAATCGCCTCCTGTCTCCTGAAGGATAGAGCGCGTGATTGGTGGGAGGAGGTTGGACATACTATTGGGGATGATGTCGCGTTGGACGCGATGACATGGAGTGACTTCTCGGCCATATTCAAGGCCGAGTTTGCACCAGTGATTGAGGTGCAACAGTTAGCATGGGAGTTTCAGGACCTCCGACAGACTACGGAGATAGTGACAAAGATCACCGCCAAGTTCAGAGAGAGAGACCTTCTGGTTCCGCAGTATGTGGCAGACGAGGAGATGAAGAAGGCTCGGTACCACGATATGTGAGGAGTGATATCAGACATTTTATGAGTCGGTCTAGCTGCAAGACGCTGGAAGACATGATCGCTCGAGCCATAGAGAGAGAGATTGACTTGGAGTCAGAAAGGAAGAGGAAGCCGGATGACATTCAGGTATCTACGGGTTCGGGCAAGAGGCCCAAGACATCAGATTCTAGATCGAGAGGTCACCAGGACTGTAGCCGCCGTGGAAAGTGCGGCAGGATGCACGAGGGTGCGTGTAGGAGCGGTAGTGGTGGTGATTTGGTTATTTTAAGTGCAGCCAGATCGGTCACTTTAGCAGAGATTGTACTGCTACCACAACCCAGGGATCAGATCTGATATATTTCCATTGCAGTGAGCGGGGCCACAAGCAGACCTAGTGTCCAAGTTTGCTTTCAGCAGGACAGGTGATTCTTTTGTTATGGTACTGCATCGATATTGGTAAGATTATTTCAAAATTTTGTGGCCTGCTTGAGATTGATTTATATGCCATCTGCATACCATAGATTTTAGAGTAGTTTGCGGTAACTGTAGCATGTATATTTGGGACTCAGAAGTGTTCCGCTAGTTTTCCAGGGAAGGTATTGTTTTGGTATTGGTCAGTGAGATCGCTAGCAGTAGTAGTCATGGGTTGACAACCGAATGGTTAGAGGATGGTGAGAAGAATTGGGATTTCTTTTCAAGATGTGAACTGTAAGGAGCTAGTTGAATTGAAGCGGGGGAGAATCACCTAGTAGTTAGGACCTGAAGTAAGTGTGCAACTAGGATGTGTTCGCATCCTTATTGAGAAGGAAAGCAGCCTAGACGGCTGTCTGGATAGAGCAGCATGGATGTCGGGAGTTTGGAATACTTCTCAACACTGGATTCATGTATTCACAGCAGTTGATGATTGGTTTTGGAAATCAGGTTGGGGATTCTCCCGGTAGCTCGTGAGTTAGTCAGGATGCTAGACTATGGAGCGCATGTTGTTGGATGTTCTCAGGCTGGTAGTGAAGGATTTTGAGCATTCTAACACTCCTAAGGTGTACATGCAACCCTAAATACCTTGGATCTATGTTTTCTCTATTATACATGCAAATATCAATTTTTCTAAGGTATTGTTCTAACTAGCATAATATGAAGAACATATAATATAAATTCCAGTAGAATTACATATCTCTTTGTTGTAGCTTGATTCCATGGAGCCTAAGAGCCTAGTGCCTCAAGTGTGACACCTCAAATGGTTCACAACGTCAACAACATCTTGGAATAACTTGAGGGAAAAGGTTCCTATGCTCAAATTGGCTAGCCCTCATGTACACACACACACATCCCAATTTCTTGAGCCATGGGGTCCTTATATATGGTGGCTATTAGGGTTACACCATGTAACTCATGTCTTTCCATATTCTTCATGCTCCATGGGTTAAAACCTCCATGAAGTATCCATGGGTTACTCCATGGGTTTAGCCCAACATGAAGAACTATGGATCATAAGCCCACATATATAAGAATGGATGATTTACACAATCAATCCCCATATATTTAATTAGTCTCCTTTTGATCACATAATTAATTCCAAATTAATTCTTGATCAATACTAATTAAATAATATGATTTCATATTAATATATTAGAACTTATAATATATTAACAAATCATAATTATCCTTTTTCTCACAAAAGTCTATCCAAATTGTTCCGATGCCATGCAACCCAAATGGACCATGCCAACCGGGTCAAGTACATACAAATTATAGTTGTGGACTTAGATACTAATCCAACAGTCTCCCACTTGGATAAGTCTAAAACTATTATTGCGTATGACTTCAAAACCCGACTAGTAATCATAGCTCTTAAAAGCTGCTGTCGAACTCTGAACAAATCAATGACGCGTCCATTAGATAAGGGATCATATATTCCTCCATTCTAGATATCATATGGACTGAGACATGGATTATAATCATTCTCTCTGTCCATTTTTTGTTTCTCGATTTCCGATTTATAACGACCGACTAATTGAGCAAATCAAATCAGTCTAGGCTTGACCAAGCACTTCGGGGTGTCATCACTAAATCATCGAGGGCCCCACATATATCGCTTTTATCCATTTATGGGTAAAAGGAATGGATAAACTTCGACTAATATGCTTGTTCTACTACTTGTTGAATCATACACAAAGGCGTGTTTTATAACATCGAGTTACCAATGCGTTTTTGTACAATCAATGTATAACCAACTCATAGGCAACAACTCATATCTCTAGGTTTGAAGAATATAAGATATTATCGTCTCATGATCACTCGTGATAAAATCCATGAAGTGAGTCAAATGAATGTGGGTTTAACCCAATACTCAGAACTTATGAGCACTCATGAATGTTGCAGCAACTCTTGCTATGTCCCATACCTTGGACATCTACAATCCAGCTTCATGACAGTCTTGATTCATATCTACTTCCAACATATGACCGACTGTGGATGGTTTGAATAACTTAGTCATTCGGGAAGAACGACCTAGTTGTTCTGGAAGTCAAAACATGCAAAGTGAAACACAAGAATAATCGAATCCAATATGGTCTCAGAACTTATGAATATAAATAGAACACCTTTTATTTATCACCATATTGATTACCCATTATTCATTGCATATTGTTTCAAACTATCAACTTTATACTTGAATTAAAAAAATAGTTGTCCCATGCTCCAAGCATGTACACTATGTTTTCTAAACACTACTCATGCCATACACCAAATATGCACATTATGTTTGTCTAAACATTAGTTATGCCATACACCAAGTATGCACACTAAGTTTGTATATGATCTTTACTCTGTGAAATAGATTGATTGAACATTATTCCAATGATTCTCATTTCATAATCCCAATTCCTTACCGCAAATGCAAGAATTCTAAATCCTGCCATTTACCTAAATCTATTAGATTATAAAATTATATGCATTGAAGGAGTGCCACAACAGAAATCATCAGCAAAAGGAAAGAAAAGACAAGCATGCTTAGTGATGATTGCATCAGATAGTAGTTCCAGTATTGGTAGACCAACCATACCAATGGAATAACTTAAGAATACCCCAAGGAAGAACAAGTTGATGGTACAAATCCTACCCCCGTTATTGCAACAATATTTAACAACTACCATGACGTTGGTACAACAAAATGCACCACCATACATTCTATTTCCACCACCATTCCCATATAAGCATTATCAAGAATATTGCCTCCCATAGGGCCAATAAGCTTATACCACACAAACCATACTCGGAGATCAAGAAATGCCGCAAGTTCAATGGACAGCCCAAACAACAAACAACAACGCATTGAGATACCCAACAAGGAACATCAACAACTTAAGCGTCTTGAGATCGGATAACTTAGCCCTTATCAGAAGTATACATGAGTCTTAGTTACCAACATGATCAAATATACCAGAATTTCAAAATACAATGGATCATGTGACTCAGATGACCATATTGAAAAATACACTTGGACAATGGATGCTTATTACCTAGACGAGAAGTATTGGTGCATCTTCTTCCACACCATCTTGTCAGGGCCAACACGGTTTTCCTTTAAAAGCCTACCAGTGGATAGCATACATGATTTTAATTAGTTAAGAGAGGAGTTTGTAGGTCATTTCATACAACGAAGGAGATACTTGTCGGATACCCAAGCAATCCTATGATGCAGACAATGTGAGGATGAGCAATTTCATCAAACGTTTTAACAAAGCCACACTTAATGCCCTAAAAAGAGCCGATAACAAGGTAATAGCCACGTTCAACTATGGAAAGAGTTCACCGTTACATGAAATAAGAAGAAACCGCATATGAGAAAATAAAAACTGACTAAGGGAAAAAACCTACACCCAAAGGGATAACCGAACACCTTATTTGTGAAGCAAAGTCCAAGATAATAACAAATATTTTATATCCCAAAAATCATAAGAAAAATTTTACATTTTTAAATTGATAGAAACCATTTATTTCAAACAAAAGTCATATCAAAATCAAGTACTGAATACAAATATCCCCAAGATCAATGTATCATAAAATCTCCAAAAACATAATGTCAAAGGATGTGTACGATCACATATTCGCCTTGCCACGGTCATCCGAAGTACCTGAAATAATAAACTAAAAATGTAAGCTAAAGCTTAGTAAGTTCCCCCAAAGTACCACCACACAACATATAACAACATACATAATGGGTCCACAGTTAACAGACCGGAATACCCCCTGAGTCCACAGCATGAGTCTGGCTTGCCTTCCTGCCCACAACTCATGTATGGATTACTCCCGTGTAACATCCATAAAATTTTAGTAAAATTTAAAGTTTGCAAAACAATCCTATTTCAATAGAAGTGTTTACAAAAGCTTTGTTTCCAAAACATTTATTTAAAACCGGAAAAAAATTTACACATAGTTTTCAAAACATTCAGATTATCAGAGTTTCCCAAAAACCATAAGTCTAAAACACAAGGATGTGTACGGTCACGCCTTCGCCTTGCTAAAACATCTGAAGCACCTGAAACATAAACTGAAACCGTAAGCACAAAGCTTAGTGAGTTACCCCAAAGTACCAACACACAAACAGTAGCACATATACAAATAACAGCACACATATAAAGCCTTCAGCATGTCTGGTCCGCCTCACCGGGCCTTCAGCCTGTCTGGACCGCTCTCCGAGCCTTCGGCATGACTGGACTGTCTCGCAAAGCCTACAGCCTATCCAAACTGCTCCCGAGCCTTTGGCATGACCGGTCCACCTCACAGGGCCTTTAATCTATCTGTACCGCTTGTCGAGCCTTCAGACTGACTGCTCCGCCTCGTAGGGCCTTCAGTCTATCTGGGTTGCCCTGGGTCTGTTGGCCTTCAACACAAATCATGACTGCCTCAACCCAACCACACACACATGTTAACATGTAAATAAAAATAAACACATAACCAATCAACAGATAAACAGGCAGATCTTACAGATCACTAAGCATAGAACCATCCTATCTACAAGGATACAAATCTAACAGATCATGACAACATAGCAACATCCTATCTACTAGGATACCGATCTAATAGATCACAACAACATACAAGAATACGATAAACTAGGATAACAATCCCAAAAGGGCTGACATTGGTGCCTTCGACCCTGTTAGTACAGTGAGGAAAACTCACCTCATAGACTGACGAATAGTTGAACAAAACACTGCTCCAACACCAACTCTAAAAGTCTTCCTGAATATTAGATGTAGACCAAAACCCAATAGATATTACAAAATACCCAAAATACCTTTTTTGGTCAAACTTGGTCTAGGGTCAAGGTCAAACGAGTCAACCGAGTTGAACCACTTCGAACGCGGGGCGTTCACACCCTTGACCAGAATCGCGAACTCGAACCGGAATGCGCTGCGTTCCTCCTACTTACGCGGGGCGTTCCCACTGAATCCCAAAAATTTTCTATTAAGGGCTTAATACCTTAAGTCCTTCGTCCAAACACAGATCTAGGTCCAATATGTTGGATTTAGTGTCTAATCCCATAACTATAATTGGTATGTACTTGACCCGAGAGTAGCATGGTCCATTTGGGTTGTCTGGCATCAAAACAATCTGTAAGGATGGATTTTTGAGAAGAGGATATTTATGATTTATTGATATATTATAAGTTCTAATATATTAATATGAAATCATATTATTATTTAATTAGTATTGATCAAGAATTAATTTGGAATTACTTTAGTGATCAAAAGAGACTAATTAAATATAAGGGGTTCATTTGGTAAATCAATCATTCTTATGGTGTGGGATTATGGTTATTTAGGATGGGCTAAACCAATATGGTAGTCCATGGATAGTCCGTGGAGGTTTAACCCATGGATCCTAAGTATGATGAAAAGTCATGCACATTAGGGTTTACATGGATGTAACCCTAATCCTAGCCACACTATATAAGAAGACCCTAGGCTACTAAAATCGACACCTAGAGTGATCTTTGGAAGAGCATAGCCGGTTTTTGTGTGTAAGTAATCCTCTTTCAAGTCCTCCATTGTTGGTGGTTTTGTGTGAAGCATTTGAGGCATCACATTTGGGGTGCTAGGCTCTTAAAGGTCCAAGGAAGAAAACTACAAGAAAAAGTATGCCAACTAACTAGTTTTGTCATACAAGTACCCATGTTTTGCATGCTAGTTAGGATAATGCTTTTGAAAATCAAAGTGCTTGTATAATTAGAGAAAACATAGATCCAAAGCATTTAGGTTTGTATGTGCACCTTAAGGTTGTTAGAGTGCTTAAAACCCATCCGTGGTATCAGAGCCTAAGATTGTTTTCTATTATACTTGATGTTTTATTGGTTTTCAAAGTTGGAAAAATCAAATTTCTGCACTCTGACAGGTGAACTCGCCGAGTCCACTAAAAAATGGACCAAATTGACGAGTCCAGTTCATGCACTCGCCGAGTTGGGGCTCATGTGTGCAGAATTTCGAGTTTTTGGCAGAAATTAGATTAGGATCATTACCCTAAACTATTTTTTGAACCATCAAATCTGTTGTTTCATAAGGTAATGATCATGCTTGTCCAATTAAAAGATATAGTAAATTACTGAAATCGTCCCTGTGGTTTGTTAAAAATTACGTGTTTCGTCCCTAACTTTTATTTTGCACTCGGACCATCCCTATAGTTTGATTTTATTGCGTTTTTAGTCCCTATTAGACATGAATTGACTATAATACCCTTATTAATTTCTTTTTAAATTATTTTATCATTCTTATTATTATTTATAAATCAGAAAGAAAAAAAAGTGTGGCCCACCCTTATCCTTCTCTCCCTCTTCTACCCTAAATCACTACATCACAAAAGTTCACCAGCCCTACTTACCTGCCACCACAACCGACGACTTGGTTGTTTCTCCACCGGTTTTACTCTATTGCCACCGAAAACTTCCCTGTCCCTTCATCTTCTTCGGTTCTACTCCACCTTTACCTCACGACCCCCATCCTTTCATCTAGAAAATAGAAATGGGTCGTACCCCTAGCTCACTTTTTCAACTCTTATGAACCTCTATTTCTATCTAATCTTACTTGAGCACATGAAAACCATAGCTGACTGGAGCTCAACCAGCCTTCAACAGAAGGCCACTGGAAGTGCTGGATTGCAACCATAAATACTGGATCGACGTTAAATGGTATCGTCGCCAGATTTCTATCTACATCGATGCCTCTCTCTACCCTTCATCAACTTCATCTTCTCCGGAGGTGGATCTGCTCGAAGGAGACTGATTTGAAATCGATTTTATCTAATGAAGCTTCCTTCAATGGTGATAAATTTTATATATAATTCATTTCTTTTTAAAACAAAGTTTCGAATAACGTGCCTGGATTTCAATGTGAAAATAAGGTGCACAATGTCGATGACGTTAGTTTGGAGAGAAGATGCTGGTGAACAATAACGTTTTCAGTTTTTTGCTCATTTCATTGGGGGCAAGATGATAAGATGGGAAATAAACTACACCTGCAACCCAACATAAATAAGAAACACTTGTATCCTGGTTTGAATTCCAACGTGAACGTGATTTTGAAGATCATGATATATATTTTCGGAAAATCAAGTTGCATGTGATTTGTTTAGTGGAGTTTGGTTCAGATTTGTTTTCAAGAGGAATAGCCCCAAAATTGTAGGTCTCGGTGATTTTGTTTTTCATTTAGTTTTAGATTTGTATTTTTATAATCGATATGGGTTTTTATTTTTGTATAATATTGAATCTAATAAGTTGAAGAAGGGCAAGGTGGTGGTCTTGTCGGAGAAGACGAATGGCTGGTGGGGGTTCGCCGGAGGGGAAGATTCAGGTTGTAGTTCAGCTGGAATATATGGATGGTGGTGATGTTGGGATCGGTCGGTTGTGGTTTCGGTAGCTGGTGGTGGTTGTTGGTGGCCTGTGGTGGTTGTGTTGCAAGTGAGAGTATGAGTGGGTCCCATATGTCTATAAATCATGTAATTAAGTTTCTTTAATTTATATTAATAAACAAATAATAAAAAAACTGAAAAAGAAAATACAAAGGGCAATAAAGTCTTTTCATGTTTGGGAGGGACAAAATACGCAACAAAATTAAACTATGAGGACGGTCCGAGTGCAAAATAAAAGTTAGGGACCAAACTTGTAATTTTTGACAAACCACAGGGACGATTTTAGTAATTTTCTCTAAAAGATAGTTGTTCTAATTTCAAGATTTGTATTAGTTATATGATTAGGCTAATTTCTTGAAGATCGATGATATGAATTATCTTATGCTTATGAGTTTAACTAGATCATTTATGTATTATTTGATTATTGTGTTGATTAAATTAATGATCTAAATGGTTTTGATGGACTCCATAACTTGTCCTCAAGTTATGGATAACCAAAAGTCTTTTCTTTAAAAGTCATTAAACTCATAACTTAAGAAAATGAAAAGTTTCGAATAGTGTCAAAAGTTGTCCTCAAGTTTTGGGATTTGTAAAGTCACACTTATGAATACTTTAATTCCAAACCCTATAATTTTAAAGGTTTAAAATTCAACCGTTATACTATTATAATATTATAAGTTTAATAATTATATATATATATATATATATATATATATATATATATATATATATATATATATATATGTAAAAGACAAGTCAGTGTTACTGTTAGTAGACCTCATTCACGAAGCCAGTCTATAAGGGGGTATAAGGTTACTACCTAGAAAATGGTGGTTTAATGGGTGTCCACTCTCACCCACTGCCTTGACTGGTGGAGGGTCGTTAGCCGAACGGGTAGGTCAGGACATTAATTCTCGTTAAAAGTATAATGAAAATTATAAAATAATTAAATGTTTTATTAAATTCCCAATCTTAGTTACTTTAGGAAAATTTGAAATTGATGCTAATCCATGAAATTGGACTTTGCACCTTGCCAAGTCGTTAATGGAGCATGTGTGGTTAACCGACACATTAACTTGGACTAGTAAGGGTGGCACAGGGTAGTTTTATGTTTATCATAGATCGATGGAGCGTGTGTGGTTAACCGGAACATTGATTAGGTGATAAATGACATCGAGTGTACCGAGTTAATTTGCATGGTTATTCACACCTTATTTGTGATCCTCGGTATCCCAGTCACAAACCTGAAGGGCATAATCGAGATTTAAACATGCGATTGAAAAGTTCAATGAATCTCAAAGGAATCTAGGAATTTCAATCCAATTAAAACTTAATAATCTATTTCGTTTTTCATGGTGGAAATTGGTAGATCGTCATTTACCTACCTTCAAATATTTTGCAAGTTGGATTACTGCATCCCTCTTCCAAACTTTAAATATTGTGTTGGGTCCTAGCCTTAATATTTCATTTGGTTGTTATATTAAGGACTTTTATCTAATATAAACTTTGTCTTTATTTCTTTTCAGATGTCTTCCAACACTACTTCTGGCTCTAACCCTACTAGCTCATTCTCTCTCATGAACTTGTGTGGGAGAGTCATCTTTGATGGTTCCAACTTCAATGACTAGATTAGGAACATCAGGATGGTCACTCGCTATGAGGACGAGGAATATATCCTAGACAATGAGCTTAAGGATATCAATGATTCATCTGCTACTCTTGAGGAGACCGATGAGTTTGGGACTCACGAGAAGGATGACACCAAGGTGTCTTGTATCATGTTGGCCACCATGATAGCTGAACTCCAAAAGTCATATGAGGAGTTATACCCTTTTTAGATGCACTAAGACCTGATGAAAAGATACCATCAGAGTGCTCATCAAGAGAGGTATGAAATCATTTCTTCCATGATAACAACTAAGATGAACGATGGTGAACCCATCACGACCCACTTGCAGAAAATGCAAAGGTTTGTGGAACGTTTGCTAAAATTTAATGTGAACTTCGATGAGGAGTTGGCTATATATATCATTCTACACTCCTTACCTCCATGTTATGTGTAACACCCGTATATTAGGGCTAGTCAATTTAGAGACGATAAGCGTCAAAAAAGACTTTTTGATAGAAGATTATTTAGAATGAATAATCTCAACTAAGTTGTAGTATAGGTTACATGGATTCCGTACATATAAAGAACGCCGAAATCTAAGTTATAACGAAGAAGTTATGACCTGTCGAAGTTTCGCGACTAAACCGACACGACACAACGCGGCGTAAATAGTGAATTTATGATAGAGCGATATTTGGCCTTAGCGATCTAAACGAAAGTCGTAGAATACGTTAAACCGAAAGCGTGCATAAAAAGAATGTCCAAATCTGACTTCGTATGAGGAAGTTATGATTTTTCTAAGTTTCAGCTTAGCAGTATGCAACCCGAAGTTCGATTTTGAGATCGAGTGACTTCTAGCCAAAACAATCTAAACGAGAATCGAAGATCTCATTAATAGTAGTGCAACGTAAGAAAGACAGACGAAAACGGACGCCGGATGAAGAAGTTATGAATTTATAACGAAGTTTTCCTATCCGGCCTACTAAAAATAATACAATAAAAATAAAGTCGAAATCAGCCAACAGAGTCTAAACGAAAGTTGTACAGCTTAGTCTTACCAACGTGTGGATATAAAAAACGTCGAAAACGGAATTCGTATGAGGAAGATATGAATTTCAAAAGTTTTATAAATAATTAGAATGTATTTATTTAATTAAGAAATTCGGATATTATCCAAAGAGAGGTGTCACCGGTCTAATCCGAAGGGTACGCCCCGCGTAACCTTTAAGTACGCCCAGCGTACCTCGGTCTTATGCGGTCCAAGAGAGAGCCACGATTCACCATCCGAAGCTCGACACGTGGAAGGCTAATATGAACTACGCCCCGCGTAGTGCCTCTGTACGCCCAACGTAGTCCGAGCATCAGACCCTATATAAAGGGTGCGAGGCTGCCGAGTTTCTATGCTCATTTTCTCTTCTCTCTCTCTCCCGTTTTTCATTGATTTTCATTCAAGAGATACCCCGAAGCCCCGATATCATTCCCGAGCCACGAAGCAAGTCCTGAAGCCCTGAAGATCCCGAGAAGTGAACTTTCCAAGCCGAAGATCTGCCCGCGAGAAGCCCGATTTTGTGAAGATCTCCCGGTTTCACCGAAAAATACTACTTCTACAAGCCGTAGTGCTGTCTGATCATCTTCTGATCAAGTGAATGTATAGTTACTTTCTTCTAACACATAAATATAAAGTATTAGCTATGAAATACGTGCTATGTGTTATATATTACTTGTCTATTTGAGATGAGCTTGGAATTGATGTTTTTATACGGGTGTTAAATGATTTAAACTGTGTTTGTATTTATATCTACAAAAATGTTGGGTAGAACATGGGTAGATGGAATAGTTGGTGACGATGCGACTTCGTGCCTATTGAGTAAGCCTTGGTGACGATGCGACTTCGTGCCTATTGAGTAAGCCTTGGTGACGATGCGACTTCAGCCTATTGAGTAAGCCTTAGTGACGATGCGACTTCGTGCCTATTAAGTAAGCCTTGGTGACGATGCGACTTCGTGCCTATTTGATAAACCTTGGTGACGATGTGACTTCGTGCCTGCTGAGTAAACCTTGGTGACTATGGAGTTAGCGCCTGATAGCTATGGATTTATTATATGATAGATAAACTTTGGCAGCAATGGACTTCGTGCCAATTCCTTAGGTAAATCTTTAGGAATGAATGAATGAAGGATAATTGGTTCTTAGGGTAAACCCTTAAGAAATAAAGGAGATATGGGGATGGGTATTTGGGTTGATTTTTTGATGATTGAATAATAAATGTATTATTTTGGGTTGAAAACCCTATATGCTCACCAGACTCCCAAGCCTGAGCCACTCAGTTTTCTTTGTATCACAGGTATCAATACGAAGACATATTTCACTGAGAGATTAAAGGAGATGTAAATCACTAGTGTAAATGACATCCCGAGATTTTGTTATATAATGAAAATACATTTCTTTAATAAATTCTTATCATATTTTGTTTTGGGAAAAAAAATTCCGCAACCGTTTTCTTTGAAAGATTACTCTAATTTTTAAAACAAAGCATAAACAAATCGGTCTTTTCTGGCCGTGAAATTAGGGATGTCACATTATGATCAGTTTCGCATGACCTATCATATGAACAAGGAGGAGGTCACACTTAGCAAACTTCAAGGGCTTTTGAGGACCGTTGAAGGTAGTCTCAAAGGTAAATTGGGTGTTACTACTCCTACCACCGCCCCTGTTCTGGCAATTGGACAAGGGAAGGGGAAGAAGAGGAAGGCTCCCTCTAAGAGCCGCGAGGGAAAGTCTCGTGATGGATCCTCTTCAAGTGGGACCAAGGATGGTGGATTAGAGTTAGATTTGAATAACTGTTGCTACTCATATGAAATGGCAAGAAATATTATTTCTTTTCATGGTTTGTACAAACAAGGTTTTAATTTTCATTTGATAATGAAATTGGTGCTATTAATGCTTTTTATAATGGTGTTTTTTTATTTTAAAGCATTACCTTATAAAGGTGTATATGAAACTGTGATGGTTGTAGACAACTTAGGAAATAATGTGTTGCACATTGATTCTTCCATTGAATTGGATAAGGCATGCTTGTGGCATTGTTGTCTTGGACATGTCAGCAAGAAGCGCATATGCCAACTCCAAAAGGCTCGAGTTTTGGAGTCATTCGACTTAAGGTCGGATGACACTTGCGAGTCTTTCTTACTTGGAAAGATGACCAAGTCACCCTTTACTGGTTGTGAAAGGGGTTTGTTGGACCTTATACACATCGATGTGTGTGGACCCTTCAGAACCGCCACAAGGGATGCTAACTGCTTCTATGAATTTTGATAATGATTACAATAGATATGGGTATGTATACTTAATCAAACATAACTCAGAAACCTTTGAGAAATTCAAAGAGTTTAAACAAGAAGTGGAGAATTAGCTAGGCAGGAAGATAAAGATGCTCCGATCTGATCGAGGTGGTGAGTATCTTAGTATCGAGTTCCTTGACTATCTTAAGGAATGTGGAATTGTTTCACAATTGTCGCCACCTAGGACACCACAACTTAATGGTTTGGCTGAGAGGCGCAATTGAACCTTGTTGGACATGGTTCGTTCCATGATGAGTGGAGCTACGTTATCTATCTCATTCTGGGGGTATGCCTTAGAGACTGCCGCCCATATCCTTAATATAGTCCCAACTAAGAAGGTTGCCAAAGTACCTCACGAGATGTGGACAAGGAAGGTTTCCTCGTTAGCACACATCAAGGTTTGGAGTTGTGAGGCTTTCGTGAGACGCGAGACTCACTACAAGCTTGAACCTCGTAGTGAGCGGTGTATTTTCATTGGCTACCCATAGAAATCCTTTGGTTATCTCTTCTGCAGACCGAGTGACAATGTTGTCTTCGCTGCGAGGAGAGGAGTCTTTCACGAGAGAGAGCTCATAGGCCAAGGAGACAGTGAGAGAAAAATTGACCTTCAAGAGCTTCAAGAGTCAAGCGGTGAAGGAACCTCAAACACTAGCGATTAACCTGAGGAGGAAACTCATGTTGAGCCGATTGACGAGTCTGTACATCTGAGGCATTCCAGTAGAGTTAGTGCTCCACCTGTGTTGTATGGTTTCCATATAACATCTGAGGGTGACACATTTATCAATGATAGCAAACTGATAAATTTGGATGAACCTAACAACTACAAGGAAGCCATGGCACACCCCGATTATGCTAAATGGAAAGAGGCTATGGACAACGAGATTCAGTCCATGTATGACAATCAAGTTTGGAATTTGGTTGATAATGTACCGGGTCGTAAGTCAGTCGGGTGCAAATAGATCTTCAAGAAGAAGACCGACATGGATGGAAAAATACACACATACAAGGTGTGACTGTTTGCGAAGGGCTTTACTCAAACTCCAGGAATTGACTATGATGAGACATTCTTACCATTAGCGAAGATTAAGTCTATTCGGGTTATGCTAGCCATAGATGCATTTCATGATTATGAAATATGGCAAAGCCCATAACTATAATTGGTATGTATTTGACCCGAGAGTAGCATGGTCCATTTGGGTTGCATGACACCAGAACAATTTGTAAGGATGGATTTTTGAGAAGAGGATATTTATGATTTACTGATATATTATAAGTTCTAATATATTACTATGAAATCATATTATTATTTAATTAGTTTGATCAAGAATTAATTTGAAATTAATTTAGTGATTAAAAGGGACTAATTAAATATAAAGAGGTTGATTTGGTAAATCAATCATTCTTATGGTGTGAGATTATGGTTATTTAGGATGAGCTAAACCAATATGGTAGTCTATGGATAGTCAATGGAGGTTTAACCCATGGATCCTAAGTAAGATGAAAAGTCATGCACATTAGGGTTTACATGATCTAACCCTAACCTTAGCCACACTATATAAGAAGACCCTAGGCTACTAAAATCGACACTTAAAGTGATATTTGGAAGTAATACAAGATAGTGGACCACTTCAAAAATATAAATTAGATATCATTTTTAAAACCCATAGTGAATGCTGTACTACCCACTTTGTCACGTTAATGTGATATTTGATACCGAATTAGCAAGTGGGAATGAAATCGATGTTATTCTTTTAAGATGAACATTCTCAAAAACATATTTATTATATTCCTCGTAGAATCTTGTAAACCTAACCTCATGTCCACATTAAAAAAAATATTTTAGCATTTCATCACGAATATTGATCCCCATTAACTAAATCATGCAAACATCTTCCAATTCATATGCATTTTAATTGTTATAGTCATAAACAAAGTTAATAATGTTGATAAACGAACAAATCTTTGAATTTAGATATTTTTCATTGATTATTGTGAATTTGTGATTATACGTAGCTTGAAATAAAAATAACGTGGGAGTAAAATCTTTAAAAATGATTACATAAACAAGTGGTTTTGTCTTGACAATTATCTTTAGGTTGCAAGTGCATGCAGAGGTGGACCTCTTGGCTGTGTCCTCCTAACCTTTATGGTTCATGATCCCACGCTTTAGTCCCAACTGTTTTTCAATCACATAAAGCAAACTAAATGTTACTATTGCAATAATTGCATCCAAAATTTCTCATAATATAATAAATTTTCTTTTAAAAGCATAAATAGACTCGTACCCAATAATTACAAGGATAGGGACAAAAATGGTCAAAAGAAGAGAATAGGCGGAGCAACATAGCTATGGCAACCGAACCGTACACCGACTAAGAACTGGGAACTGAATATGTAATTTGGTTTGGTTCTCGGTTCCTACATATCTATACATTTGGTTCTCGGTTTTGGTTTCGAAAAATAACAACTTAGGAGTGAGCAAAACACTCGTTGGATTCGAAGCGAACCAGAACTAATTGGAAACCGAATATGTAATTCCCTTTAGTTCTCGATTCCTCCTTATTCATACATTCAATTCTTGGTTTTTCGGATCTGGTTCGGAAATAAAGCTAACCCCTAGAAGAGAGTATCCAAAATTCTATAATGACCAACCGAATGGCCATATTATTTCACAAATATAATAAAAAAAATCATAATTTCCAAAAAAATACTTCAATAAATGACTTTTAATTTTATAAATAATTTTTAGAGCAAAAGACACAAGACACCATATGTTTTTTATTTTTTGTTTTAAAATCTAACTCACATTTTTCAATTTAGTTCAATGTTGAATTATTCATAATTTATTCAATGACATAAAAAGACACTATATTTTTATTTTTTCGACAATGATATTGCATTTTAAATTTTTTTGTTCTAAAACAGTATGTGTTTGTTAGTACATGAAAGTGCCCTTAGACAATCCGAGATGTCCAACCATTTCGAGATGGTCATGATTTCGAGATGATATAGAGATTTCGATATAATCTTTTGTCCGAGATGAAATGTTTACAAGTCATGGTTTCGAGATGTTGTAAAGACTCTGAAATCATTCCTGCTCCGAGATGAAGAGTCTTAGATCATACTTAATCCGAGATCGAATATTGTTTCAAAGATAGAGTGAAGATTCAGAGATGAAGACTCCGAGATGACTAGTTTTGAGATGCTTCAGATTCGGAACTTAGTCAACTTACTCTGACAAGAAGAAAGTTCTTTTGGTTGTATTCCGTTTTTAGCATACTGTCAGTTCAAATGAAATCACTTTATCAGGATTTTATTTATGGTTACATGCACTCTTTATTCAATGTATTTGTCTTGTTGTGCATCATATGGCTATAAAAAGGAGTGTAAACCTTGTACCAAAATACAACTCTATCAAGCATCAAATAGAATCCTTTAATTCTCTCATTTCTGTCAATCTTCTCTCATACATTCTTCATGTTCTTAATTACTTTACTTTGTTCATACTCTGCTTTACTTTAATCTTCTTGAATACTTTGTTGAGTTATTTACTTCAAGTCTTGATTGGTTTGACCAGACTTGACTGGATCTTTAATTACTAACAACCATTGACATTAAGGTTTAATTCAAGGTTTGTGTTTGCAAACCTTGTCCACACATTTAATAGAGTTTAAGTACTCACAATTGGTATTAGATCCTAATTGGTTGTCCATTAAATCAATGAGATCAAATTATAGTTGATTTAAGATTGACTTGGTATCTTAATCATTTCTATGTTCGAGATTAAAGTTCTTCTATATACCTATTCATCCCTAATATCTTTTAATATCAATGGATACTTCTAATCAATCTGAATAAATGTATTCAAAGCAAATCACAAATAGCATGGGTTGCCCATTGCTAGTTGTCGAAGAGTATGATCATTCGAAAGTTAGAATGAAGAGATTTTTTCTTGGAAAAAAAGGTGAAGAGATATGCAGATCAGTGAAAGAAGGTCCTCATGTTCTTGTAAGACAAGTTGTTAGAGATGTTGTTTCCACTATCATGGGTCAAGAAGAAACACGACAGACACCTCTTTCTGCGAATGACATCAAAAAGCTCCAAGCAGATCAAATCACTTTCTCTGAAATGGTGTTTGGTGTCCCACCATATCTCTTTGAGCACATTAAGTTGTGCAAATCTACGAAATAGATATGGGACACACTTCAAGATTTGTTTAAAGGTTCATAGAATATGAAGGACAAGAGATTGACATCTATGGTGAACGACTTCGACACTTTCACTACCACTCCTGGTGAATCGGTTTCCTCTGCATCAAATAAGTGCATAATCGTTGTGAACAACATGACTGCTCATGGTGTTGTTCGTTCTCTACTTGGTTACAACTTTAAGTTTATCAACAGTCTAGGCAAAGGATGGGGAAACGTCAAATCGTGTCTTCAGAGTAATGCATATCTGATGAATTTGAAGCTCTATCAATTGTTCGATGAACTACAAGGCCACGGATATAATGTTTCTAAAACCTTGAGAGAACCCTCTGGAGGTCCTCTCTTTTAACGTTACCATGAACGACCATGTTAAATGTAACGGAAAGCATAACTGAGACTTTATCTCGTTAGGACCTTGGCCACACCCCCGTCTTGGTCAAGGCGGTCTAGCACCGGGGTGGCAGTTCGTTTCCCTCCACGAAGGACGAATATCCCCCGTGATCTTCTCATTCACTCACAACCAATAAGGACGTGACAAGAAGCTTAGGTGACCCACAGAACTGACGTTACTAGAAACTCAGTTAACGTGGGCATGATCTACCCAGTCAGAGGAGGCCACGTCTCACACTCATCGGACGAGGTCCCCACTATCCGTTAGAAACTAGTACAAAAGGATCTCTTTTGCCTCAAGGAAGGGATCCATCTTCTCTCTCAGAAACATTACCCTAAAATTACCTCTCCTAGAAAACTAATTTGATCGTCGGAGCGATTCCCCAGGAGAACACCCGGATATCCTTTAACAGTTTTTTTGTGTTTGTGTTCTTAGAAACGCCTCAAGGACAGATCGATCATCCAACATCCAAACCCCTGTTGATCATGTCACAACATTTGGCGCCATCCGGACGTATCCTCAGAGTGATACAACCAATAGACGACGTTGGTCCTCTGCAAAAAGGGGATCTAAGCCCAATAATATCTAGGACGGCAGTAGAAGATTTGTTCAGAATACCGGTGATGTTCAACAACAATCACCACGAACGTAGAACACAGGAACCACTCAAGGTGTTAATGGCACAGATCCCGCCAATTACGATAGGAACATCAAAGCTAGTACTCTAGAGCAGTTTCCGACAACTATCATTGGATGTTTCACTGCATCAGATGGTGACATCACATCCCAGTCTGTTGCAGACAAATCCATATGACGTCACTAAGGTACTCACTATCTGTAACCCTCATAAGAGGAGCACGCCTTATTACGCCGAAGACGAGATTTAGGCAGTCTCGAGAAACCTACTCAACATCAGTTTCTCGAGCAGCGATCCCAGACCATCAACCTGGGATGCATGAGACCCACTCCTTATATCTGGATTCATTCGTAACACGAAAGTACACCGAATATACATTGACAATGGTAGTTGCTCTGATATACTCTATGAGCACTTTTTCCGGCAATTACCAGATACGTGGAGGGAAGGGCTACACCCCCCCAATTGGTGGACCATTGCTAGGATTCACCGGGCATAGCTTGTGGCCACTAGGCACTATCCGGCTGCACTAAACGTTGGTCGGTCATGATGAGAGGGACCGAATCACAAGAACAATCGAGCTCTTTGTGATCTGATACCCAGCAAAACATAAAATTCTGCTCGGACGATCGACAATCTCCTTACTGCACCTTGTACCATCAACGATCCATGACATTGTTAAATTTAGCACATGCCGGGGATCGACGATGGTCCTCGCCACAAACACTAGGGCACAACATTGACACCAGATCATAGCCGCCTCAGAACTCTTGCGTGTGCCAAAGAAGTCCAAGGAGGGATGTTCCACCGAGCAACACTAGATTAACATGGAATATCCAGAACAGCTCGTGCGAATCAGCGCTCACTTATCAAACGAAACCAGGGCACGATTGGTAGCGCTCCTAAAGAAATACTCTACCGTCTTCGCTTGGAAGCCAACAAATATGATAGGCGTTGATCGACAGGTTATAGAACTCAACCTTAATATCACACCTGGAAGCAATCCGGTTAAGCAAAAAAAGTGGGGCTAGGCGGCAGAATGGAACAAGGCCATAAACGCAGAGGTGGACGATCTGGTGAACGTCGGCATCCTCTAGGAAGTCATGTTCCCAACATGGATTGCAAATCCCGTCATGGTAATGAAAGCCAATGAGACATGGCACATATGCATTAATTATTCGGACCTTAACAGCGCCTGCCTAAAGGATTGCTATCCTCTCCTAGAGAATGATCAGAAAGTCCAATCGCTTGAAGGCTTTTAGCTTAAATGTTTCCTTGACGTGTACAAGGGCTACCATCAAGTACAGATGAAACGAGAGGATGAAGCGAAAACTGCCTTCCACACCGAAAAGGGCACCTTCTGCTACCAGAAAATGCCATTTGGACTTAAGAATGCAGATGCTACTTATCAAAGACTCATGGACAAAGTATTTGCCAATCAAATTGGTAGGAATATTGAAGTTTATGTTGGCGACATGGTAGTTAAGAGCCGTAATGAAGAAGCATTGCTCGACGATGTGGAAGAAACCTTCTAAACGATAGCCAAAGCAAAGATGATGTTAAACCCAACTAAGTGTACTTTCAGAGTAGAGGAAGGGAAATTCCTTGGGTATCAAATATCCAAGGAAGGAATTCTGCCTAATCCCACCAAAATCCAAGAGTTCCTTGAATCAAAAACTCCTCACAAGCTTTAGGGTGTGTAGGAGATCAACGGAAGGTTAACGGCATTGGGGAGATTCATCGCCAAATCTGCAGAAAAAGCACCCCCCCTGTACCAAACACTTAAAGGGTGCATATACAAAAAGCAGTTCAAGTGGACAGAAAAAGTGGATGCTACATTGCAACAACTGAAAGAAGCCATACACCAACTACTGGCTCTCGCCTGCCCGCTGCCAGGGGAAGTGCTACAGATGTATGCAGTACCTTCCAAAGAAGTTATCTCCTCTATGTTAGTAGTGGAGAGGGAAGGCAAGCAGGTTCACATCCATTTTATAAGTAGGGCCCTACAAGGGCCAGAGGTCAATTACCCAACCTTGGAAAACTAGTCCTCGCCCTGGTATATGCCGTCAAGAGACTACAAAGGTATTTTCAAGCCCATAAGGTGGATGTTCTGACTAGTTACCCAATAAACCAAGTGCTACTAAGTCCGGAAAAGTTCAGGTGCCTAGACAAGTGGTCCATAGAGTTAGGCGAACATGATATCCATTATCATCCCCGGACTAGCATCAAGGCCCAAGCCCTCGCAGATTTCATGGTTGAAATTCCAGATACCATAAAGGGAGTCCCAACGGCGATCTCCGTCGACCCACTTGAGCCTGAAGCTGGTAAAGAACCCTGGACGCTATACACCGATGGCGCATCAAGCAAGGAAGGATCAGGCGCGGGCCTAATCCTGCAAATCCACAAGGGTGAAGAGATCACTTACGCGATGCGATTCGACTTCCAAGTATCAAACAACAAGGCAAAGTACGAAGCGCTCTTAGCAGGTCTGAGGCTAGCCTAGGAGGTTGGCGCAAAACAACTAGCGGCTCTTAGGGATTCCTTACTTGTCACAAACCAAATAAACGGAACATATGAGGCAAAAGACCCTAGGATATAGAAATACCAAGATGCAGTTCGTATTTAGCAAGCACCTTCAAAAGTTTTTCAATAAAATAATTCTCCCGGGGGAAAATGCAAGAGCAGACACCCTCAGAAAGATGGCCTCTACTTCGTATGATCATCTCACAAAGAAAGTGTTGGTTGAAGTACTCTCGGAAAGAAGTATCGACAACCAAAAGGTGAATACAATATCGACCCCTCCAGAATGTACCAAACCATTTGTCGATTACTTGCGCTATTGCATGCTTTCGGACGACCCAGAGGAGGCGAGAAAAGTCAAAATCAGAGCACCACATTTTGCAATCAGGGACAATCAGCTATACCGAAGAGGATATTTAAGCCCATGGCTCAGGTGCATCTCTAAGACATAGGGGTAGACATTCCTCGAAGAAATCCATTTCAGGGACGTAGTGGCACACGAAGGCGCTCATGCACTCACAGGAAAAATACTCCGCCTAGAGGTATACTGGCCAAACGTGTACAATGACGACACGACCCTAACCAAGAAATGCAAGGAATAACAAGCACTCTCCCCTTTCCAAAATCAACTGCCCATGCCATTAAACAACATTACCAGCCCCTGGACTTTCCATCAATGGTGGATCGACATAGTGGGGTCATTCCCACCGGCGCTGGGAGGCGTGAAGTTTTTGCTGGTAGCCGTAGACTATTTCACCAAATGGATAGAGGCAAAACCACTGGTCACTGTCACTGGAAAGCAGATGATAAATTTCATGACCAAGAACATCTTGGCCCATTTTGGAACTCCTAGGATCCTCATAAGTGACAAAGACACTCAATTTGAAGGAAGTCCCTTCAAGGAGTGGAGCGATGAAAAGAAAATCCATCGTCAGTTCACATCAGTAGCACATCCTCAGGCTAACGGACAAATTGAGATATCAAACAATACCATCCTCAATGGTTTGAAAAAAGGTTACTCAGACCAAAGTCTGCCTGGGTGGATGAAATCCCGACTGTGCTATGGTCATATCATATCACAACAAGGTCAAGCACGGGAGAAACACCCTTCAGTCTAACCTATGGGACGGAAGCAATCTTGCCATTGGAAATAGCCGTCGGCTCCCTGTGAACAGAGAGTTTCGAGGAAGCAGCCAACGAGGAAGGGAGACGCTAGGACCTGGACATGCTCGATGAAAAGCATGTGGCGGCACAGATGCGCCAAGCACTATACAAATCACAAATTAAGAACTATTACAACCGCCAAGTCCGGGTCAAGAACTTCAAAGTTAGAGAATGGGTGCTAAGAAAAAACGAGTCCAACCATGCTAAACCATTGGGGAAACTCAGTGTCATGTGGGAAGGACCATACAAAATTGTGGAAGATCATAAGAATGGTGCTTATGTACTAGAAACTCAGGATGAGCGTGCCACTCCAAGAACATGGAATGCGCAGAGCCTGCACCACTTTTACTCTTAAAATGAGTGTTAAAGGTAGAATCAGTGCTAGCGAAGCCATTGTGTATTAATTTTAACATGTAAATGTAATCAGTAATAATTAATTTACTACTTTCAGTCTTATTACACTCTAAACAAAACTAGAGTAAATAGAAAGGGCAATTCAGATGCTCCTTATTTTCAAGCTTGAAAAACAAAGCAAAGAGGTTGTGTACATTTACCGTGTGACAACGAGGAATGATCATCCAGTGTCACATGAGCGAAATCATTACAAGGAGGCAGCCAGGGAGTTTGCATAAAAAAGGATCATAACCTTTCTCCCAAAACATGCTCATTAATCACATCATGGCAACCATACAAAAGAACATGTGACATGAGTGTAGAAGGGTCATAACCTTCCACAAATAAAAAAGATAATAATAAACAAAAGCTGGGTGAGCCTCAAGATGACGATCTTGGCTACAACTAGGGTCTTTAAGCAGCTAATTAGAACAAATTTCTCAAAGACCAGCTTTACTAAAGAACAAAGAGTTCACCAATAACTTAACTCAAATCAGGGGCACAAGCAAACCCTGCGTAAATACCATGTGATGGCCAACATAAACCATACATGAAGCAACCAAACAAGAGAATATATGACAACAAGAAACATTCATACCCACAAATATAAAGTACAAATTGTCAGATTGCTGAACTCCCGGACTTTCAGGCTGCCTATGAGGGTAGCAAAAAAAAAGGGGAAACAGAAAATTGTTCAATTAGATTGCATCACAACAAATCAAAGAAACGACGATACTTATAGGCGATGGTGTTACCATCACAAGGGGAAGAGCTTGGGCCAGGGCCCGATACATCTCTCTGAGCATCTTGACAAAGGTCATGAAGCCCAGTTATATCCAAATTACCCAGGTGAAGATAGCCAACAAAGTCCGTTTTAGTAAAAGCAGCCAGGGCATCTTCCACCTCTTGGACCTTGGTGGCCATGTCCACCTCAACCTTCGGGTTAAACTCCTCGGCGATCACCAACTCCTTAGCAACCCTCTTTCCCTGCTCCACCCCCACCGCCATACAAGCCACCCACACCTGAAACAAACCCTGGAGAAACTGGGGGCTCTCGATTACCCTATCCACCACTCGGCTATGCCCGTTACTAAGGATCCAAGAAATATCCTTCTCTAGTGCTCCCCTTGCGACATTTTTAGCAACCAAATCAACCTCCAGTTCATCGTTTGTCCGCTCAGACCAGTGTTCTCCAAACTCAGGGCCCCCACATGATCGTTCAGGTACCCCACCTCTTCCTCCAGCTTTGCCACTTTATCTGCCAAGCTTGCCCTTTCGAGCAGTGCCGCCTCCTGTTTAGCCTCACATCTTCTCTTGTAGGCTTCTAACTTTGCCACCTGGGGTTTCAGCTCTTTGCATTCAAGTCCTTCCTATCAGAGTCAGACTGGAGGGTCTCCATTTCAGTGATACGTTCAACAGCCGCGACCAAATTAGATGACACTTGGGCGGAGGCTTAACGTAATTCGTCGACTATGTGCTCATCTGATAGAACAGTTAGGGCCTCAATGGTAGCAGGAAGAAACACGTGTTGGCAGCACTCGAGAGCGGTGTCGTGATCAGAGACAAGATCTTGGGTAATTAGCCTCCAAGCTGGCTTATAGGCATCCGGATGAGATCCCACCAGAAGGGGGATGGTTTCGGTTTTACCAGAAGAGGTTGAGGCAAGAACTTGGGTATGCGAAGACCTAGTCTTTGCCTTGGATCCCCCAGTTGTGGGAACATGGCTGGTTTTCTTGATGCGTTTTTCTCCTATATGACATGGCAGTTCAGTCACCCTAGCTTGTGCCCCCTCCGACAGTTTCGGAGGACCTTCATCGGGGGAACGGTTGGAATCCTTGGTACCCTCCAGTAAGAAACTCAGATTACTTTTCTTACGAAGAGGGGGCCCGATGCTGGCTGGCTAAATTCGACCACCGGAAGAGGCTTCCAAGAAAGCAAAACGCCTCTTGACCCGACGAAGACTCCTTGGGGACCCGGGCGGTGTAGGATCCTTATGAGAAACACAAGTGGCAACAATGTCCTGCAGATATGGATCCTCACCGGCTCTGGTAACGCTGTTAGAACCGACAGTCGCTTCGATTCCTCGGCCAAAAACAGGAGGTGGAAGAGCCTCCACTAGATCGACATCATGACATTGAAGCTCACCGTCGAACAGAACCTGAAGAGCTTTCTTTAAAGAAACAACCTCCTCCACACCTCACAACAAAACACAAAACAATGTCGGTTAACCAAAAACCAATTTAAACATGACTTGCAGACATTTAAAAAGGGGGGGGGGGGGAGATTCGTAAGAGAAATATCCTCTTTCTCAATGAAGATCTCAAGCATTTTCCCGCGAGCCCTCCAATCTTCACCGTTGATGCTGATCTTCTCTAGGGCATCAACCAGTTCCTTGTCAGCACCATACAATGTGGGAACACAGTCAATGTACACCTTAGCTCTCGGGTAACCAAGAACCACGAGATCGCTGTTCACCCGTAAGAACTTCTCTTGCTAGTTTTTCTTGGACTTCTTATCGTGGATAAGAGTAGGGACTCCCCACTGGCGAGAAAGGGTTCGAGTCCCTGATTGAGTAGAGGCATTGAAGAAGTGCTTGAAATCCAGAACAGTCAGCATCCAGCCTAACGCATGACAAAGGAGTTTAAAACCCAGTATCTTGTTTATAGTGATAGGGGTCAACTCTCTCATTAAAAACCTGTATTCTCGGACGACCAGGTTGAAGAAATAAGTGGTGGGAAAGCGCATACCTGCCTTGAACAAGGCGATTGGGATCCTGAATTTTCCCTCCGGAAGACTGTAAAGTGATGCATCGGGTAGGGGTATTTGCACTCCATGTTCGGGAACGAAACCGAATCGGAACTCAGGAGATTCCCATTCTTCGGTGGTATGATCTCTCCCCAAAGCACGAGTGGTAGCAATGGAAAAATATGAAGAAAGGGTTTAAAGGGGTTTTCTTATAAACAAGAAGTCGAAGAGAGAAAAGTAGAAGGTAAGGAGGAAACGCTAGGAGGAACAGAAGTTTAAATGCCACAAAAGGGGCAACGAACCATTTTCATGATGAAACTGCTGAACAACGGCGATTTTGCCCTTCCTACTGCATAAGCGGTCAATAGCAGCCCGCCACATGTCTGTGAGTAGACCAGAACAACTTTGCTACATCACGGACGCAGAGATCTACTGTTCCAAGGGACTTGTTAACGTTACCATGAACGGCCACGTTAAACATAACAGAAAGCATAAACAAGACGTTATCTCGTCAGGATCTTGGCTAAATCCCAGTATTGGCCAAGGCAATCCAACACCGGGGTGACAGTTCGTTTCCTTCCACGAAGGACGAATATCCCCCGTGATCTTCTCATTAACTCACTACCAATTAGGACGTGGCAAGAAGCTTAGGTGACACCCAAAACTGACGTCACTAGGCCATCAGTTAATGTGGGCGTGATCCTCCCAGTCAGAGGAGGCCACGTCTCACACTCATCGGACGAGGTCCCCACGATCCGTTAGAAACAGGTATAAAAGTATCTCTTATGCCTCAAAGAATGGATCGATCTTCTCTCTCAGAAACATTACCCTAAAGTTACCTCTCCTAGAAAACTAACTTGATCATCGGAGCGACGTTCTGGGAGAACACCTGGACGTCCTTTAACGATTCTTTTGTGTTTGTGTTCTCAGGAAAGCCTCCAGGACAGATCCATCATCCATCATCCAAACCCATGTTGAACATGTCACAACACTCTCACACTAGTCAGCTCCGTCAACCCACTTCTTTCAAACCTATTTGTTTCGGATCCCTTCTGAGCCACCCCCTCTATTTCACCTATCCAACCTACTCAACCTATTCTAAACTTCCCTTATGAAGAAAACCTTGATCCTGAAGCCTCTAATTTTGAACTTCATTTCCAGCAAGAGTTCACACTTCTCTCAATGAAATACAAACGGTCATGGAATCCTAATAAAAAACCACATCACAAACTCTATCAAACTCCTCACCAAATTAATCCTCAACCTTATCTTAAACCAACTGAAAATCCACCTGCTTATTGCCCTAACATTCTGAATCACACCTCGAACCCTCAGGATGTTCTGAAATCAACCAAACCAAAGATTGTATGCCATAAATGTGGTATTGGTAACCACTATGCAAGGGAATGCTTGCTCGACCTGCTCAGGAGCTAGCAGAGAGCGAAAAGGCTTATGTCACCACTATTTCGCGAAATGTTGATGGGTATTGGTCATTTGGTGATGAGGATGAAGGGAATTCTGGTAGAAATTAGTGTCTAGTGGCTAGACAAGCAATTGAGTGTGATGAAGGTTACTGGTCTTTCGGTTCAGAAACTGATGATGAAGATGCCGAGCCACATTACTGCTACTTGGCAACCAACAATCGACCTGGTGGAAGCATCATCCAACAAGCTTTTTTTGCATCAAAACAAGATACAATATGGTATATTGATTGTGAATGTTCCATGCACATGACTGGGTTGAAAGACTTTATGCGTGATCTGAAGCTTACTCTAAATGTTGGTTTTGTTACATATGAAAAAAAAAATTCAAACTCCCAAAAATGATGTTATGACGTCTTAACCACCGAAAATTTCTGTGTCTCTAATGTGGCACAATCTGATCAGTGTGGCCCAACTCACTGATGTGAATCAAAGGGTTGAGTTTTGTAAGAAGCATAACTATGTTATAATGGAAGATAGAAAAGAATATCTCATCAAGTCCGATCACAACAAGAATATGTATCCTCTGGATATCAATATGATAATACGAAAGCCTCAATTTTGTCTCTTTTCAAAAGTTCTTCCAGTCGTAAGTGTGCTTTGGCATCAGAGGCTTGAACATCTAAACTTCCAATACATGAATGTTATGGTTTCTGGTGAAATGGTTTGTGGTTTGCCACTCTTCAAGTTTGAAAACGATCATCTCTATTTCTTTTACGAACGAAGGTTCGTGGTGAAACTTATTCCATTCCCCTCATTTGATGTCTTAATTGATCCTCGTTTGCTGCCAGGGAATTTCCGAAGCAGCCTCATCAGATTGTTGTTCATATCGATTCCTTAGGCTAGATCTCGCAGGATCATTGTATAGGGTCAATATGCGGGGATTAACGGGATGGGATAGATTGTATTAGAAATATGATTTATATGTGTTAATAATATTGGTGGTTTTGCAGGATCAAGATATACATTATTATCACATTGTTTAAACTAAGAGCTTTCGTACTCTGTGTTCCTTAGGTGATTGGGTTCACCAAGGATATTTGAACTAAGTGTTCATTAGGTGTTCATTAGGTATTATTAAATGGAGTGTTTTTGAACTAGGCGTTCAATAATTATTGTGAACTGCGTGTTCATCAGAGGTAATCTAAGAACTTTGGCAGTACTAAACTTTGTGTCAATTTCTTAGGGCAATCCTTAGGAATGAATGGGAGAAGGGTAATCGGTTCTTAGGGTAATCTTTAAGAAACAAATGAAGATAATGGGGGTGTGTAATTGGATTGATTGATTGATAATTGAATATAATAATTATATTATTGTGGTTTGAAAACCCTATATGCTCACCAGACTCCCAAGCCTGACCCTCCCAGTTTTCTTTGTATTACAGGTTATGGCACGAGAGCATAAGTTGGCTGACATAACGAGAGATTTTGGATTATAGGCCAGTAGTTATGAATAATTGTTGTAAGGTCTATTTTGTTCTGTGTATGCTTTTGGTCTGTATTGAACATGGCATCCCGAGGTTTTGTTATACAATGAAAATACATTTCTTTAAAGAAATGCTTTGATAAATTCTTATCATATTTTGTTTTGGGAACAAATTCCACAACTGTTTTCTATAAAAGATTACTCTGATTTTAAAAACAAAGCATAAACAAATAAGTCTTTTCTGGCCGTGAAGTTGGGGATGTCACTGTTGGTATCAGAGCGTTAGTTTAAGCGAACTAGGAATTTGTAGGAAATTTCTAGATTTAAACTTAGAATGTTAAGTGATGATCGTGAGGAGTGTGTCTAAAATATGTTAGGTAGTACACCTAAATTGACACAAGCACTAGTTTATTTTAGGAATGATGCCTAAAATGCTTTTATGTGCTAAATATTTTGTGTGATAGCTATTTTGATGCTATTATTTGTTTGGATCTATGGTCTGTTGCCGACCGGATATGGAAACCTTATGTGTGTAGGATTCTAAGCATATGACTACGATATTAGAACTAGCATGTAAACATTTCGGAGTGAAGGAGATTTATACGTTTATCGTAAATGAAGCTTTCCTATCTTGAATTCTCGCCCAATACACCGAATGTCTGCTTGGGTGTACAACAGGTCATGATGAAGACTCGTAGAGAATTGAGTAAATAGAGGAAATGCAGAAGGCTTATGATAGTGAATGACACCTATTGGAAGATATCATAAGAGTGGTATCTCGCCTTTAGAATATGTCTTATAAAATAACAGTACGTTTAGAGGAGTACGATACGTTTGAAGTATGCCTTCGATTGGCAGGATGATGGAATGTTAGGGGTAATTCTTGAGGTTGTCTCATCACCTGGTATTTCCATCACCAATCGAGTTGAAGTAGAATTGATGTTTGCAGATTGAGCAATGAAGAAGTCCTAGTAGAGTCTAGGGAAGTTGTTTATGATTATTTGGACACATTCGTATGTGTTCAATTGTTTTGAGATTTTAGGACTTGGGGACTGCGAGACAATACTTGGGACGAGTATGAGTAGGTGTGAAAGGTAGTAGATGCATATACTACCGGAAGCACTGGACTCACACTTTGATCAGGGAAAGTCACAAGGTTAGTAAGAAGCTAGGGATTGATTCCGTTTTATTCTGGTATGTCATTACCATTGTTTCGGTAATGACTAGTGAGATGGTTGTTGTTCCGACCCTAGTGGTCATATCCAATTGGAGTCCGACTACGGTGAGTACGTTACGTGGTTCGGAGAACCAAGTTCGAAGTAACATCTGACGTAAGTTAGAAGATTGAAGTCAATGCAATCATTGGTATCACACTCGTTGTTCATAAAGTTTGTAGCTAGAAATGCTACATGCTGAAATGTGATTATATCACATTAGAATATGAAGAAAGGTATATTCCATTCTGGAATTTAACTTTAAAAAGACCGAGTCTAAGCGTCGCATCGTACGATGAGAGGTCAATAGAGCACGACCCATCGGTATGTTGCAATAGATAAATGAAAGTATTTATCCTAAGAAGAAGGAGTCCATAATAATGACTTATTTGGTAACTCGAAGGTTATGATTGAAAGTACATCATAGTACGAAAAGCAGATGCAAGATTGAGCATTGTCTGCAGTCAAGAAAGCCATAGAGTTAAATACTCTTTTGAGGAAACATAGAAGTTACGGTTATTACCTAGGATGAAGAAATAACGTGTGGAATCATTATACAAGCCCTATTTTCGTTGATGATTCCGGGACGTAATCATCCTAAGGGGGATATAATTGTAACGCCCGTAGATCAGTGATAGTCAATTTAGAGACGATAAGTGTAAAAAAATGACTTTTTGATAGAAGATTATTTTGAATGAATAATCTTAACTAAGTTGTAGTATATGTTACAAGGATTCCGTACATACAAAGAACACCGAAATCTGAGTTATAACGAAGAAGTTATGAACTGTCGAAGTTTCGCAACGAAACCGACACAACGCTGAATGACGTAAAAAGTAAATTTACGTTAGAGTGATATTTAGCCTTAGTGATCTAAACAAAAGTTGTAGAGTTCGTTAAACCGAGAGCGTGCATAAAAAGAAGGCCCAAATCTGACTTCGTATGAGGAAGTTATGATTTTTCTAATTTTCAGCTTATTAGTATGCAGCCCGAAACTCGAATTCGAGATCGAGTGATTTCTAGCCGAAACAATCTAAAAAAGAATTGAAGATCTCGTTGATAGTAGTCTAACGGTAAAAAGACAGACGAAAACGGGCATTAGATGAAGAAGTTATGAATTTATAACGGAGTTTTCCTGTCCCGGCCTACTAAAAATAAATAATAAAAATAAATTCAAAATTAGCCGACGGAGCCTAAATGAAAGTTGTAGAGTATAGTCTCACCTACGTGTGGATATAAAGAACGTCGAAAACAGAGTTCGTATGAGGAAGATATGAATTTTTGAAATTTATTAAATAACTAAAATATTAAATTTAATTATAAATTTCGATATTATCCGAAGGGGGGGGGGGGGGGGGGAGGGGGGAGGAGTTAGCGGCCTTATCCAAACTACGCCCAACGTAAACTTTAATTACGCCCAATGTAATTTGGGGTTTCAGCCCCTATAAATAGATGTCGAGTGCAGCCGAGTTCTATTGCTCATTTCTTCATTTCTCTCTCATTTTTGTATCGTTTTGCGTGCAAGAAATATCCCGAAGCCCCGGTATCATTCCCAAGACCCGAAGCAAGTCCCTAAGCCCCGAAGATCCTGAGAAGTAAAGTTTCCGAGCAGAAGCTCTGCTCGCGAGAAGCCCGGTTTTTGTGGAGATCTCCCGGTTTCACCGAAGAATACTACTTCTACAAGCCGTAGTGCTGTCCGGTCATCTTCTGATCAGGTGAGTGTGTGGTCACTTTCTTCTAACACATAAATATTAAGTATTTGCTATGAAATATGTGTTATGTGTATAATATATTGTTGTTTATTTGAGATGATTGTGGAATGGATGAATTATATAAGTTTTAATGAGTTAAACTATATATGTATTTTGTATCTAAAAATATATGTTGGGTAGAACATGGGTAGATGAGGTTGTTGGTAGGTGATAAAAGATGGGTTGGACCATGAGATAAAAGGATAAAGAGATAAACTTGTTTTAGATCTGGAGTATGGATCAGATCAAGAGGTTAGTTTTAGATCCGAGAGTATGGATCAGATCAAGAGGTTAGTTTTAGATCCAGGAATATGGATTAGTTAATCAGGCAAATTTAAGATCTGGGAGTACGAATTATGTATTTTTGAACTACGTGTTCATTCAATAAGGTATCATGTGTATAGTCCCTTTTAGGAACATGATTTTAATATGGATATTGATTAAAGTATGAAATATACATATGTATGTGAAGCATTTATTATTGTCCAAAATACGTGTTAGATATACTTAATGATATACAACGTGCGAATCAAATATGGTTCGATATGTTTTAAGATGTGTATATATGATATTATTACTTAAAACCTTGTGTTAAGTATACACTAGTTGGCTTTGCCTAAACGGAGATAGTATCAAAAACTGATTATAAACATTGTAGGTTTGCCTAGTGATTGGTTATGACTTAAATGGGATGTTTAGTTCAATTAAGATTGGGCTTTGGGTAGTCTCTTATTAAGAGTACGTGTGGGGTGAGATTGATGATCGGTGGAGTACGTCCTACGTACAAAAGTACATTTTATCTCCGAAGTTCTTTTCAAAGCTCTGTGTCTTGGGTGCTGCTTGTTCCAGGTACTATTATGCTCTTGGGTACGAGTCTTTCGCATACCAGAGTACTATAATGTGCCAGAAGTACTATCATGTACAAAGTATTTTTGAGAATTTTATGTGTCAGTTACGGGAGCATACGGGAGTACTCTAGTAGTATTTCCCCATACTTTTATTTTGAGAGAGCTTTGGAGTCAGCGTTTCTCTTATGAAGTGATCGACCGAGCTTCATATGTCAACATTTTCTTTCACGAAGTAATTAAGGGAACTTCGTAGACTGCCTAATAGGCCACTTCTAGGTATGTATGATGCTATATTGCTAGATAGGGTGCGTCTGGGGGTGAAATACCTCATGTATTTAGGCCACTGCTAGGCAAAGTTCGATACTGGGATAGGTAGAGTCTGAGGGTATAATACCTCATGATAGTCGGACCACGCCTAGGCATTTTTAGATAGATAACTACCCCTGACTTAATTGTCTTGTGGTTCTTTCTTTTACGAACGAAGGTTCGTGGTGAAACTTATTCCATTCCCCTCATTTGATGTCTTAATTGATCCTTATATGCTGCCAGGGAATTTCCAAAGCAGCCTCGTCAGTTTGTTGTTCATATCGATTCCTTAGGCTAGATCTCGTAGGATCATTGTATAGGGTCAGTATGCGGGGATCGACGGGATGGGATAGATTGTTTTAGAAATATGATTTATATGTGTTAATAATATTAGTGGTTTTGCAGGATCGAGATATACATTATTATCACATTGTTTGAACTAAGAGCTTTCGTACTCTGTGATCCTTAGGTGATTGGGTTCACCAGGGATATTTGAACTAAGTGTTCATTAGGTATTCATTAGGTATTATTGAATGGAGTGTTTTTGAACTAGGCGTTCAATAATTATTGTGAACTGTGTGTTCATCAGAGGTAATCTAAGAACCTAGGCAGTACTAAACTTTATGCCAATTCCTTAGGGCAATCCTTAGGAATGAATGGGAGAAGGGTAATCGGTTCTTAGGGTAAATCTTTAAGAAATAAACGAAGATAATGGGGTGGGTAATTGGATTGATTGATTGATAATTTAATATAATAATTATATTATTGTGGGTTGAAAACCCTATATGCTCACAGGCTCCCAAGCTTGACCCTCCCAGTTTTCTTTGTATTACATGTTATGGCACGAGAGCATAATGTCACACCCCAAAACCAGAAAAGGCAGAAACGTTCGGGGGTGGAGGACGTCATGTTAAGTATCACGAGATATGTATATGGTAAGAAAGTAATTAAACAACCATTTCATTTCAAAAGAAAGTGTTTACAATGTGTGTTCACAAAACATAGAATTCATACACAAATAACAAAACAAGACTTGAAGCTGTAATGCTTCATCTTCTAAATCCCCAACACGAGCACCTGTCTAATAGCCTACTGAGAATACAAGTTATTTGAAAGAGTTGATCAGCAATTAAGCTGGTAAGTTCATAAGATTTTAGTGATGTGAGTAAGCTGTAAAGTGTTGTTGAAAATGTATATGTAAAAGTGATGTACGCTGTAAAATGTGGTTGTAAATGCATATGTAAAAGTGATGTAAGCTGTAAGTTCTGTTTTGAAAAGTTCTCCTGTTCCTCTAGAAAATCCTATATTTCCTACTTGAATGAAAGTTAAGTAAAATGACACTACAAGCCTTTCTATGGGTACTAAGTGGGTACAAGTTATATATACTCAGAGTAAACAAACAATCGATTGTGCGCATCTGCCCTAAGCTCACACCCAACGGGGAACACAAAGTAAGGCGGATAGCACACATTCCACTGGTTATTAGATCATTGTCATATATAACCCTGGTGTATTCACTTGTTACTCGTGGAGTTATTTGTAATGGTTCCTTTATATCTAATGAAAACTTCTTTTAAGAAAACTTATATTTCTTATAGTTTTGTAAAATGGATTAAGCCCTTATCTGAGAAATCTCTAGTTTTGTATATCAAAAGTACTGACTTTTAAGAGTATGTTTTGTACTAGAAAAACTGTGCTTCGACTCTGTGTCCTATAACCTGATCCATACTTTGTACCCTTATGATGACTTAATGTATACTAAGCATAAATATATATAGATTCAGGTAGATAATAGATTGGGGGAACTCGTTCCAAGCCCACAATCCAACGGGAACAGGAAATGAAGCGGAGAGCACACATCCTATTAGCTGCCAGAATCTATTGGTATATATGTATCCTATGATGTATACATCAAGGAATCATAAGATTAGCATTATGGTCCTAACTTTTAAAAGTAGCATTCTACCAAGACTCGACTGTTTTGAAAGTAGCCTTCTACCAAGACCTGACTGTACGACTATTATTAATTAATTCTAATCTACCTCATCGATTATGTGAATTGTTGGGTTATGTGCATTCTAACACTTCCTAAGTGTACATGCAACCCTAAATACCTTGGATCTATGTTTTCTCTATTATACATGCAAATAAGAACATCCAAGGTATTATCCTAATCTAGCATACAAAAACTATGAATGTAACAAGATAGAATACATACCTCTTGATGTAGCTTGATGTCTTCAAGCTTTAAGAGCTTAGCCCCAATAGTGTGGAAGCCTCAAGTGGAATCACAAATCACCAAGACACCTTGGAATACTTTAGAGAATATGATTACTTGGTTCTCTCTAGTGAAATTGGCTAGCCCTTCTTTAGTGTATCCACACTAGTGCCAATTTCACCAACCAAAGACATCTTTATATAGTATGGAGGATTAGGGTTAAACCGTAATACCCATGACCTTTCATTTCCTAGGATCCATGGGTTAAACACTCCATGGACTATCCATGAAAGCTTAGCCCAACCTAAATGAACTTGGCTCATTCCATATATATAAGAGTCCATATTTAATTAGTTCCTTTTGATCACTTAATTAATTATGAATTAATTCTTGATCAATACTAATTAAATAATATGATTCCATATTAATATATTAGAACTTATAACATATTAATATTAATCATAAACATACTATTCTCAAAAGATTATCCATATAAATTGTGTCGGTGAAGTGCAACCCAAATGGACCATGCCGGGTCGGGTCAAGTACATACCAAATATAGTTATGGACTTAGACATTAATCCAACATGAATATGACACATGGTAAAGGTATTAATAATATTGAAACTGGAATTTTATATCCTTCTGTAATTGTCGTGTTGACAATGTAAGTACTGTAGTATTTGTAATAAGTGACTACTTTTAGCACTATTGTGCCTTAATTGAGGGTTAAGGCATAATGTGATGGCTAGATCCTATGCTAAACGCTCCCTTGTCAAGAGATTTTAGGAACTACACGCGACCCCTGGCCACCGGTTTGTCAGCATCATGAATCGATCGTAGCATGTCCGGTGTCAGTTCCCTCGGACCAGTTAGCCTAAACTCCTTGATCGTCCTGATCAGTCTGCTGTCGGAGGGCACATCGGCATACATCGACTCCGGGATGGAGCCAATGAATGAAAATTTTGATGCATCAGAGACGATTATCTTCTTGGTATGGAACGTACCAATAGAAGACATCGATGCACCATCGGCAGTAGGAACATTAAACTTGTCCATGGCCCACCTTGTAATCAAGATCCAAAACCGGGCCAACGACACCTCAGAGTGTCGGGATGAGGAAGAGAGGCTCTGAATCAGCTGTTGCCATAGGACAAACCCATAGTCCAGGTTTATCCCGTTGTACACCCCATACATTATTGAAAGGAAAAGACGACTTGCACCGTCAGATCCTGAGCTCCTCTCTGATAGTCCCTTGAAAAGAACTGTAAATAGACCATTCCACTGGGGCGGTAGACAAAACTTCTTAAACTTGGCGACGGAGGTGAGAACCTCTGTGTAGCCCATGTTGTAAAACATGCTGAACAGCATCCCAACCGGAATCGTCTCCGGGTGAACTCGCGATGGGTCAGCAGCAAACCCTAGCATAGTGCAGAAACGGGGGCGAGAAATTGAAGTCTTGTGTTCTGCAACCTCGAAAAATACCCGGTCGACTGCCTTGTCGTAGTAAGCAGTCGCATAGACCTGTGATAAGGCCACCATTGGCACCGTTTTAATTTTTGATAGTGCAGGAGCAAGCTGGGAGTACTTCAAGCATTCTATGACCGGCGACATGTAGGAGTCGTATGCCAGTGGGTTAAGATCAATGACCAGGCATTGCTGAGGACGGATGGGGAGGATCTGAGAAGTAGCATGAACGGAAGAAGATTCAGCCATTGTTGCAGGTTGGAGAAGAGGATGAACAGTAGATGGTTTATTAGTTTTTGCTCTTGAGAAATTTCGGAGGCAGTAAAGAGGTAAAAGGTTTTGTGGACTGCCTTTTATAGTGAGGGATTGGAGAGAGAAAGATCGTTTCATATCTTCTATGCGATGATCACGTAGGAGAGAGATTGTCAGAATCCTAGGATCACGCTACCCAACAAGCGCCGTTTCAGAAGAAAATCGCTTCAAATCCGCACGCGCCATTAATTGCCAGAGAGATGACGCTTGGATTTCGCACACGCGTCCATAAGTGTCAGCAAAAGCGCGGCCGTTTCAAATTCCCACGCGCCTTCCTTTTTACCGTCGTTTGAATTTCTATCCCTTTAACTCCCGCCGAGTCAGCAACCTTTCGTCTTATCCCTTTTAAACGGCATCTTTTTGAATTAAACGCCCACGTGGATTATTTCTGACCACAGCACCATAATTACAGCCTGTAAATAATTAGTAACGGAATTTTGGAAAATCTAGGATTTTCGTGCAAAGAGTGTAAAAGAAAAAGAAATAAAGCAACTCTTTTAAGGATATTCTGTGATGTCAATAATGACACGAAACTGATGATCCCGGGCACGAATCTCTTCCTTCAAGGTCAAGAGAGACCTCAAAGTGTTAGTGTGGAATCCCGTTGAATAACGATCAAACATTTATTAATAAATGTTGAAAGGCTTCTTTTAATTAGGCTAATTAAGGGTGGTTTCGCTTTGATTCATCAATTCTATTCTTGATATAAGAAAGAAAGTGAACAAAGTACTTGTGAGACCGGTGTAGTCTGTTGAACAAGTAGGTAGGAATTGATTTTGTATTGGCTTGGATTAATATGAAATCTCAGATAAAAATTTAAAACTGGATCCCTTGGGAAGAAATGTTATGGTGTGTAACAATTTCATGGGAATCACGCAAAAGAAAAATTGAGATTTCATGAAGGTACATTCGTCAATGCATTGGTGAAAACTTGATCAAATTAATTGTTCACTGTCAACTCTTTGGTGTTGAATTTTGGGTTTCACTCAGCTCGTAGTAGCACGAAACTAAGATCATAAACACAGATGTTGTGTAACCATAAACCTCAGTGGTAGTTTCTGAGAGTCTCAAGGGTTACGTTGATGAAACGAATGTAATGGAGAAGTGTAATGGGGATGGTGTAAGAAGACATAGTACCTCTGCTGCGAAAATAAGGACCAAGCAGGAAACTCTTAACTCATGTGAGAAGAGAGTGAGGTAGCTCACGATTAGAATAAATGTGTTAGCCTTATTGGGAAGACAAGGTTTGTGTATACCAGGTCATTAAGGCTATTATTCAAAATCTTATGAGGCTTGGGACGCATACAGCAGCATGCTTCTATGGACACTTAAGTAGTTTATCGATGATATCCCCATAATCAGACAAACACACAAGAAGAAGTAAAAAAAAATATTTTTTTGGAGTTTTTGAAATTTATATAAAAAAAATGAAAAATAAAAGAAGTTAAAAAAAATAAGTAGAAAGAAAAAAATAAGACGAGAAAAAAAACTTTTTTTTAAAAAAAAATGAAAAACCGAACCCGAACGTTCAGTTGGTCTCGGTTCCAGAGAATTTTGAAAAACCGAACCCGAGCGTTCGGTTGGTTTCGGTTCAGGAAAATTTTGAAAAACCGAACCCTAGCGTTCGGTTGGTTTCGGTTCAACAAAATTTTGGAAAACCGAACCCGAACCTTTTGTAGGTTTCGGTTTTGGAAAATGTTAAGAAACCAAGGAATTTAGACATGCTATTAAAAAAAAACTTTTTACACAAAGAAAAACAAATTTTGTACAAAAAATATACAACATAGAAAAACTACCTTTGAAGTAATGAGCGAGTCAGATGGTTGAACCGAACCCGAACGTTCAGTTGGTTTCGCTTCTTACGTTTGAGGTTGAGAGGTAGTGTGAGGTACTGACTCTGATTCCATCATACCTAGCCCTTGCAATATTTTATTGAATGATGCTTCTGGAAGAGCTTTGGTAAAGACGTCAGCCAGTTGATCAGTAGTTCTTACGAAGTGAACTTCGACATTTCCATCTTCCACATGATCTTTGATGAAGTGAAACCTCAGTGCTATGTGTTTGGTTTTAGAGTGTTGCACTGGGTTATGACAGATCCTAATTGCACTTTCAGAGTCACAATATAGTGGGATCTTCTTCATATTGAGTCCATAGTCTCGAAGTTGACTTTGGATCCAAATCACTTGGGATGTAAAGGATGCAGCGGCAATGTATTCCGCTTCGGCAGTAGACAGCGACACACACGTTTGCTTCTTGGATTGCCAGCTGACCAACTTCCCGTCTAGGAATTGACATCCACCAGTTCTGCTTTTACGGTCGAGTCCACATCCTCCAAGGTCAGCATCAGAATAGGCTTGAACAAAGAAGCCTGAGTTGGATGGATACCATAGACCTAAGGAGGTGGTTCGCTTGAGATAGCGTAGGATGTTCTTCACTGCCAGCATGTGAGGTTCGTGTGGGTTAGCCTGAAATCGAGCACAATAACACACAGAAAACATGATATCAGGCCTGCTAGCAGTTAGATACATCAGTGAGCCTATCATTTGACGATAGAGCGTGATATCGACAGCCGGTTTGTCTAGAGATGGGGTAAGCTTGGTGCCGAATGCCATTGGGACTTTGACTTTTGAGTCGCCCATCATTCCGAACTTCGCTAGGAGAGTCTTCGAGTAAGCTTCCTGATTGATAAAGATGCCTTCGGGTCCCTGTCTTATATTTAAACCAAGGAAAAAGTTAATAGGACCTATTGAGCTTATTTCAAACTTAGTCTCCATCAACTTTCTGAATTCAGCTGTTAAGCTGGGATTCGTGGAGCCAAAGATGATGTCATCGACATAAATTTGAACTATCATAAGGTGGTTACCTTCCTTTTTGCGAAAGAAGGTTGGGTCAACCGAACCTTGTTTGAATTTGGACATCTTTAAAAATTTTGTAAGCGTTTCATACCAGGCTCTCGGAGCTTGTTTGAGACCGTACACAGCTTTATCCAGAATATAGCAATGAATTGGATACTTTTCGTTCACGAACCCAGGAGGTTGCTCCACATACACGGTTTCTTCGAGTTCTCCATTGAGAAATGCACACTTGACGTCCATTTGGAAAACCTCAAAGTTTTTGTGAGCAGCATAGGCCAGAAATATTCTAACAGATTCTAGCCTAGCTACTGGAGCGAACGTCTCTTCGTAATCTATTCCTTCCTCCTGACAGTATCCCTTGACCACCAGACGAGTCTTGTTCCTTATGACATTGCCTTCCTTGTCCATTTTGTTCCTAAAAACCCATTTGAGACCAACAACCGAAGCATCTGGAGGAGTTGGAATGAGGCGCCAGACCTTGTTCCTTTCAAACTCGTTCAGTTCGTCTTGCATTGCTTGAACCCAATCAGAGTGATCGAGGGTAGTGTTCACTGTCTTCGGTTCAACTTTTGATACGAATGAGTTAAACATACAAAACTCAACCTTTGAAAATAAGGATGTCTGTTTTGCCTTCAGTTGAGATCGGGTCAGAACCTTTTCAGATACATCACCAACTACTTGAGAGATAGGATGATCTCTGGTCCATTTGGTAAGAGGAGGGTAATTCGGATCAAATGTTGGGTCTAGTTCAGCGTCGATCATTTCTTCTGGCTCAGATTGGCTATCGTAATCAAGCGTCATATCATCATGCTCCCCCTCAATTGATGAGTCTTGAGAAACATGAGGTTCAGGGGTTTCTTGTGGTGCAGGACTTTCAGGCGTTGAAGCACCTTCGTTTGGAGGGGCATCTTCGGTTGGAGAGGCACCTTCGGTTGGTGAAGGACCTTCGGTTGAAGTTGTAGAGCTTGGCTCCCCCTGGACTTGTGAGCTTGGCTCCCCCTCGACTGAAGCATTGTTGGATGGAGATTCATCAGTGGGCGATTCTCCTTCATGCATTCTTCTTGCAGCATCTTCGACAATCTGCTTCATGTGATCAACTTTGTTGTCAGCTGCACCTGCTTCTAAGAGAGAAGCTTTTTCTGGTTCGTCAAAGAGTTCTAGAAATTTCTCGTATAAATTGGCGATTGAGACTGTGACTTGGCCAGTTTGAGGAAAGATTTTCCCGGCAGTGTCTTCTATGGCCTGTAGCTTCTTGACATAGCTATCGTCAAAGGTCACATAGTATGTCTCTTCAATCCTCCTTGAACGTTTGTTTAGGACCCTGTACACCTTGCATGTGAGTGAGTAACCCAAAAAGATTCCCTCGTCGGCTTTGACATCAAACTTGTTGCGGTGTTCTTTAGAATTAAAGATAAAACACCTTGAGCCAAACACATGGAAAAATTTTACATTGGGCTTTCTGTTGTTTATTATCTCATATGGTGTGAGCGTGAATCGCTTATTGAGATAGGACCTGTTCTGTGTAAAACAAGCAGCAGAAATAGCGTCAGCCCAAAAATAAAGAGGTAAGGAGGCGAAACTTAGCATAGTTCGGGCAGCTTCAAACAAAGACCGGTTTCGCCTTTCGACTATTCCGTTCTGTTGTGGTGTGTAGGGAGCTGAGAAATTGTGACTAATTCCCTTTTCTGCAAGAAACTCTTCAAACTCCCTGTTTTTGAATTCGAGACCATTGTCGCTTCTGATGTTGCGAACGACCTTCTTGAGCTGTATTTCAATTTGCTTGATAAACACTTTCAACTTTTGAGTCGCTTCAGATTTGAGCTTTAGAAAGAACACCCATGTAAATCATGAAAAGTCATCAACGATAACAAGAATATACTTGCTACCACCGATGCTTTCGATAGATGAAGGACCACACAAATCGATATGAAGCAATTCGAGTGGTTCAACAACTTTTGTGTTGATTACAGATGGGTGACTTTGACGACTCTGCTTTCCCATTTCGCATGCAGCACACAAATGCTCTCTGTCGAACTTGAGCAATGGAAGACCCCTAACATGACCTCCAGTGACAAGACGGTTGATATCTTTGAAGTTGAGATGAGAGAGTCTTCGGTGCCACAACCAGCTTTCGTCGGATTGAGCTTTTGATAACAGGCATATGGCTGGGTTTCCTTTGATGGGTTTCATGTTCAGAGGAAACATTTCACCCTTTCGCTCTGACTTTAGAATCACTTTCTTAGTCTTTTTCTCTATGATTTCAGAACCTTCATCATCGAATGAGACTTTGAGACCTGTACCTCCAACAAGCTGAGATACACTGATGAGGTTGTGTTGGAGTCCTTCCACATAAGCCACCTTCTTTATAGTGAAGTCTCCATTCGTTATCATCCCGTATCCCTTTATGATGCCGAAAGAATTATTTCCAAATTTGACGTTGCCACCATTTGCAAGAGATCTGTATTCCCTGAGCTCCTCTTTCCTCCCAGTCATGTGACGTGAGCAGCCACTGTCGATATACCATTCTTCGTCGAACTGCTCGTCACTTATAACCTGCAAAAATTAAGCAGATTTAGGAACCCAAAGTTTCTTGGGTCCATGTGAGCTTTTCATGGGAACGGGAATAGTAAGAGAGATGTCAACTAGATATGTTCGTTTTATTAGAGTTGTTTCATCTTTCTTTTTAATGGTAAAGACTTTTATTTTGTTAGGATTGGGTGTGTTCGTTTTGGACTCTGGTTTGGATTCATTGACTTTCTGCTTTCCCTTTTGTTCAGCTAATGAATGAGGTTTTTGAGAACAAGTGGAATTAGCTTTAGAGCAAGATGGAGATGAATTGGTAGGAGTAGAAGGATTAGAAGAACGAGAAGAATTAGAATGAGAGAATTTGGATGGAGAGGACTTTCTGGCTGGTGACTCTAGGTGATCCTTTTGCTTTTGATCATTGGAAGGACTGACCTTAGAGTCTTGTTCTCTTTTGACTTCAGAACCGAACCTCTGCGTTTGGTTGGAGTTGTTCTTGGAACCGAACCTTTGGTTTCGGTTGAAGTCCTTTTCAGAACCGAACCTCTGCCTTCGGTTGGTATTTTCTTGTGAACCGAATATCTTTCGTACCACTGGTATTTGGCTCATTGAAATTGTCTGGCTTGTTCAATGGTTCAGGGATGTATCTTCCTTTGCTCATCCAGGAGGTTCTTTCAGATAAGCCAACGGTTTCGTTTGCATTATCAATTGGAGCTTCCCAGAAGTACTCATCACAGCCATCAGCATTGTCTTCGTTAACAATAGCTGTGAGTTCAGCTGTTTGATGTTCGGTTACTCCAGTCACCTTGTATACTTGATTCGGAGTGGTCCTGACCTTTTGATACACAACTGCTTTCTCTACTAATTTTGGGGACTTTTGTTGGGACAATCGAGCGAACTCCACAGAGTTTTCAGAAATTAGATTTTTGTGGTTTTCAGTTTTGTTTTTAACAAATTCTGAGCAGTCAACCGTGTCCTCTACAGAAATTTCACTCATGTTTTCGTCCTCGTTAAGCTCAGATGCATTTTCAACATCAATTTTGTTTTCTGAACTTACATTGGCGTTTAGAGAGTCAAATTTTTGCATGGTTTCGGTTCTCAGTTTAAGTCTGTCATTTTCGTCCAAAAGATTTTTGAGCATGTCCTTGTGGTCTTTGGATTTAATGAAGGACTCAATTTTGTCCAGTCCATACATGTAGGTCGGATTGACATCATCAGACGATATCACACTCTCACAATTGTAGGCTTCGGCATCGATTTCATCCTCCTTAAACTCTAGGAAGGGCAAAATCATGCAATGGATCTTTTGGCCTATCTCACAGTCCAAGTGAAGTTGAGTAATATTGGAATATAAACGTTTAGCAATTAAACAAAAAACATTTCGTTGTTTTAACAATTTTAAATTGTCTCTCTGCAAATAAATGTTTTTGTTTTTAACTTTAACTAATTCCGACTCTTTTAACTCAATCCACATTCGCCGCTCCTCACTCTTCGACGCCACCCTGCTTAATTGATCAGTCAGGTTAGAATTGGTGACTCGAGTTTGAGTTAAGCTACTATCTAAATGAGAAATTCTTGTATTAACATTTTTTAGTTCTTTCTCATATGAGGATGGTGGTACTTTAGATGAAATAAAAACAGATTGTACCTTCTTTATCAGTTCATCGAGCTCATTGAACTGCTGGCTGAGTGGTTTGGCCGTAAAGCACATATCCTCCTGTACCTTCGGTCCATCGCTTCCTCCATCGGTGTTGTATCCCCTCATTTGAGATACGTCAGTCATCATGAAGCATTTTCCTCCACTGCTTTCCTCCTTAGCCACATACGCCTTTCCATGGGTAGGCTTCCTCACTTCTTCGTCTTCTGAGTCAGTAGACCAAACTTCAGTGCTACCGAACTCGTTATCATTAATCGAACCCTGCACAATAAGAGCATTAATAGAAGGGTTAGCGGTAGACTTCTTCTTTCTCAACTCATCCAGTCTCTTCTGCAGCACGGCTTCTTCATCATTTCCATCGTCCTTTTCAGCCATCTTTTTAAGAACACAGTCCTTAGCATAGTGGTTCTTGCCACCACAGTAGAAACAGCTAACTCCGGAATCGCCATCTGCCTTCGGTTCCTTCTTGGGCTCCTCAGCCTTCGGTTCATTGTTCACCTTTTCAGAGCTGTAACTCCCCTGCCAGTTTCGGTTTTTGTTGCTGGGGAATCTCTTCTTTATGAACCTCTTAGGATTGGACACCATCATGGCATAATCCTCAGACGTGAGGTCATATTCCTCCAAGTTGAGCTCTTCATCCTCCATCACAGCTTTACTTTTAGATAGGAGGGCCAACGAACCAAGACTAGAAACAACGTTCTTCTCTTGTACCACAATCTTCTCTTGGGACTTTAGAATACCCACCAGTTTCGCCAAAGAGTATGATTTAAACTGCTCATGGGCTTTGACTGTGGAAACCACTGCTCTCCACTCAGACCTCAGTCCGTTCAAGAAAGTAACCTTCTGTTCGATAAGCTTCCTTTCAATGTCGTGTTTGATCATCTTGCTGAGAAGATGATTGAAGCGATCAAACGTCTGGGTCACCGTTTCTTCGGCCCCTTTCCTGAATTCTCCAAACTCAGATAGAAGCAAGGTTTGGATAGAATGTTCAAGATCTTCGTCTGTGGAATACAGTTCGCGAAGTCTATCCCAAACTTCCTTCGCCGTCGTGCATGAGCTGACCAATCTGAAAGTGTCGGACTGAAGGGCGAATCTGATCAACCTTAACGCCTTAATATTGCACTGGAATTTATCTTTTTCATCTTGTGCAATGTCTTTCACGTCCTTTAGCAGATCATTGTACTCCTTTTGTGTTTTAATGATTCTAGACGTAGCAGAATGAGAAAACGGTCCATTGATGATGGCTTCCCATATGAGGTACCCATTATCCTCCGATCCAATCACGTAATCTTCAAAGTGATGCACCCATACTTCATAATCATGGGTGTATAAGATTGGAATCTTTGTCGTCGAACCGATGTTGTTAGAAATATTAATAGGGTTTGATTGCGTCGCGTCCATTATGATCGTAAAAACCTGTTCAAAGATCAGACTTGTAATAAAGCAGATTAGGGAAAAACAATAAATATTAAGATACGTCAATTAAGATGACGGCTCAATAAATACTGATGATTGCGGAAAACCCTAATGGAAATCTTTTTCATAGAAAAGATGTGTATCGATTACACAGCCTCCCGCTCTGATACCAATTGATGAGATTAAAATAACTTTTAATCTATGAAGATCGATTAGATCTTGAACAAGTGTATGAATATAAAAACAGTAAGAACGCAATAAAAAGAACAAAACAAGATTGAATCAAACGAGTCGAATGATTAAAATAAAATCCTCAGAAGAGCTCGATTAAGAACATCAACTGTAGAGGATTGATAGGTTACAAAACGATTAAGAAACCTGCTGTACTCTAGATGAATCGCTATTCGTAAATCTCTATAATCGTAAACCTCTATCTCGTTGTTTTTCTAATATGCATGCAAGCATTAACTTATATACAATACATAAAAGGCTCTCGGTTGGACAGGCCCAAACCGGAGTGTACATGGCTAAACTAACGAGCCCAAAAGACGCAACATCAAAACAATTTTCAGCCCAACACATTTACACAATTATCATTGTGTTCAACTTGTATTCCCCCCCTTAAAACAGTTAAAATAGTTAAAAGATTCATTACGAGGTATGAACTCACCTGATGTGGGTGATTCAAACGGGTATGCGCGTACGGATGAGAAGTTCCACGAATGAAGTCCTGAGACACAATAAGTCCTAAATGATATATAATTACACATATTGGCATGAATATAGTGTTTATAACAACTATATGAAAGGAAACACCTTCCGGGACTAGGAAAGACCTTGACCAAGTGTTGGAATCACATGTGATTCAACAAAGGAAGGTAGAATGGCACTCACATGAGTTTACTACCATGTGTTTATGGCCCAAGGGAGTTTACGGCCCTAGGGTATCCTCTCTCATGATATCTTCTGAAGCACTAACTTTAAAACACTCAAACTTATTCCAAAAAGCTTGAAAGTTAGCAGAAACACTTTTGACTTCAATTGAAGTCGATGGTTGTACAGAAAAGAAATTTTTGGGTTGTCACACATAAGTTGGCTAACATAACGACGGATTTTGGATTATAGGCCATTAGTTATGAATAACTGTTGTAAGGTCTATTTTGTTCTGTTTATGCTTTTGGTCTGTATTGAACATGACATCCAGAGGTTTTGTTATATAATGAAAATACATTTCTTTAAAGTAATGCTTTGATAAATTCTTATCATATTTTGTTTTGGGAACAAATTCTGCAACTTTTTTATGTAAAAGATTACTCTGATTTTAAAAACAAAGCATAAACAAATCAGTCTTTTCTGTCCGTGAAATTGGGGATGTCACAACGCGAAATTTTTGAAGAATCTTCTTACGAATAGAAAGAAGATGGAAGAGGTTGCAAAGGTAATTTTAAACGGGAATTACTCGGCCGCTATGTTGAAAAAGTTACCTAAGAAGATAGGGGATCCAAGAAGCTTGACACTCCCATAACAATTCAGAAAGTCAGCCACAAGCTATGCTCTTGCTGACTCAGGGGCCAATGTCAATCTCATTCCTTACTCATTTTTCAATAAATTAGATCTTCCAGATCAAAGGCCAATTCGAATGGCAATCCACCTCGCTAACAAGATGGTGACCTTTACAAGAGGTATATGTGAGGACTTTTTGGTAAAAATTAACAAATTTTTTTCCCGTAGATTTTGTTGTACTTGATATGGAAGAAGACAACCAAGTTCCAATCATTCTTGGAATACCTTTCCTAATAACCGCACGTGCTTTGGTGGACATTCGAGAATCGAAACTCACCCTTAGAGTTGGATAAGATGTTATTACTTTTGGTGTAGATCGAGCTATGAAGCATTCAAAAATAACTGATGAGATGTCACACCCCCAAACCAAGGATGGCGGAAACGTCCGGGGGTGGAGGACTTCATGTAGAGTATCACAACAATGAGTATAATAGTGCTCAAAGTAAATACAACCATCGTAAATATAATTGAAAAAGTTACACCAAAGTATATGTTTACATGATTCGAATCAATTACATTATGATACAAAATGAACTGTTTGACGATTTATCGTCCCATCCTCAAAACGTTGTTGATTTCCTGTTTCACTGAATTCCTGAGTATACAAGTAGTTTTGAAAAGTGTCAACACAAAGGTTGGTGAGTTCATAAGCTTTTGACAGTAAGAGTTTGAAAATCGATTTTTGTAAAGAGATGTATGTTACCAAGAAAAATCCAATATTTTCCTTACAAAAGTTATGTGGTCCTAAATACCAGGACCGAAAATGAACAAGTATTTGTCATACTTAAAGATATAAAGGTGGTTTCAAATTGGCGTAAAAACCCTTTTTGATTTGAGAAAACTCCCGTAATGAATGGTGTGTAGTCTTAAATACCAAGACTGAAAATATACAGCAATATCTGTAGTTATTGATATAAAAAGTGATTTTAAATCGACATAAAACCCTTTTTAATATGAAGATGTACAAGTATTTTTCCATACTTAAAGTAATTTCAGTGAGCTAAATCGACATAACTCGCTAAATTAAAGTTAGAACCTGTAAATCTTATGATTTGTTAATACCACATGTGAGCTATCATAACCATACCTGACTTAGACGGCCTTGTAATTGCGACGTTCTTCAGGCGTCGCGAAACTGAAATGACACTTGTCACCACAGACCTGTCGGTCTAGCTGTTGCATGCAGCTCAGGTGTGGGTTTGTCAAACCCAATATAGATCTATACACAAATATCACGTTCTCCCTACAAGAGACTCTGGTTACAATTTACAGGACTTTTTGAATTGGTTACTTTGGAAGTAACCCGAAGCGAATGACTCACAAATTTATTCATTAACAGATTTACGTGAACTAAACTGAAAACCTTTGGTAAATAAGTTTGAGAAGTAAATGATACTTAAACTATACCTATTATAGTTTATCCAATGCGTTTGTAATGTATAAGAGTTCTTTTATGAAAATGCCTTAATGTTATGAATCCATAAACTATATATGCTCATTTTAGCTTAATATACGTGTTCTAAATGAATGAATAATCTTATCATGAATGACTAAGTTTCAGTTTATGATGATAAAATAACAAGGAAACACATTCAATATTTTGAACTTATTGTTATACACTTTGCTCAACATAATACAAAGTGTTATGAAATTTATATGTTGTTAACTAAATTTAGCCTTTCTGCGCTGTTTTAGAAAAGTCAGAAAAATCATACGAAGTCAAAAACTAAATCTGTAAATTCTGAGAGTTCCTAAAATGTGTCTAGTTTACTCATAATTTTTATCATGATTTTTAATGACCTCCAACTTGGGTGAAAAAGTCCATAATCACAGACTGGTCTGGATTGGTGTTTGAAATGATAGGCAGTTTTGTTAAAATCACCATAAATTGTAGAAAAATCGTATGGAGATTTGCAAGTAGTCATTTTAAAGCTAAGAATTGGAACTACTTACACCTAAAACAGTTTTGAAAACAAAAATGTTTAAGTTGTCCAAAACAGTCCGTGAATGGAGTTGAACTTTTCTGATGAAGGCTGTTAGAAAAGTTTAGTTATGTTCTTGGTGTTTTAACTTGTATTCCCCCCCCCCCCCCCCTAAAAACTTGAGAAAACAGGAAAATGTAGGGGTATGAACTCACCTTGAGTGATTTCAATAGATGAGAGTTGAAGGAGAGAAGTGTTCAACTCAAGAACACTTGAAGAATCACTTGAAGATTCGAAGATCTAACAAGAATGTGATGTTGTTTGCGTAAGGAATCATTGATTTGAGAAAGAGGGAAGTGTAATAATCATAGAGAGGATGAATTATAGTTACCAAGAGTGTGAGAAAGCTTGATAATCAGCCTTGAATCTCGAATTTGAGGGAGGAAGTTTGAGAGAAAAGTGGGTTTGATCTTTGGTAGAAATGAGAGAAGTGAGTGAGAATGAGGAGAGAGAGAGAGAGAGAGAGAGAGAGAGAGAGTTGTTCCAACTCTAAAACGTGGGGATGGCTTGTGAGAGAGGTAAAAGTACAAGGAAGTGACAAGGTATGGTGGGGAGGAGTGTGGGTTAGTCATGGAGTGGGTATGGGGGTTGCTTGTGTCATAGAATAAAGGGAAGTCAACACTCCACCTCTTGTACTTCACCCACTCTTCTTGGATAAGGTTTTATCCTTAAAAATGTGATTAATTAATAATTATGGGGTCTTATATGTTAAAATAAAGTTTTGGGTGAAAATCCCGCGTTAAAACAATTAAAAACGAAGCTAAAATGAAGTCGTAGTCGAAAACCGGGAAGAAAAAGGCTAACAGCGAGGCTTCTCGGAAGGGGGCCGAAGGTTCGGTCCCTTCTGGTGCTGGGTCCGAAGCGAGGCGAGGCAGCAAGGAGCGAAGAGGAGGCTCGGTCCGAAGTCATCAGGAGCGAAATAGACCAAATAAACTGTAGCTTCGGGTTCGGTTCAGCAGCCTTCGGGTTTGGTCCAAGAGGGCTCGGTCCCTAAGAGGACTTTCGGCCCTAAGAGGGGTTTCAGCTCCTTAAGAGGGGTTTCGGGTCCTTAAGCCTATTTTACTCGTTTTTACCCCGTTTTAAGCGGTTTTTGACCCGGTTAAGGGTCGGAATGACCCGAATGACTTCAAAAAGTTACGGAAACTTTTGAGAGAGATTTGGGAGAGATTTCACATTCTTGGAGAGATTTCTCATATAAAGAGAGATTTGGGAGAGATTTCACATACTTGGAGAGATTTCTCATACAAAGAGAGATTTGGAAGAGATTTCACATACTTGGAGAGATTTCTCATACAAAGAGAGATTTGGGAGAGATTTCACATACTTGGAGAGATTTCTCATACAAAGAGAGATTTCACATAGAGAGAGAGAGAGATAGAGTGAAAATGATTGAGAGAGGTTTCATTTGTGACCTTTTTGAGTGTCCGGCTTCGCAATGCATGGTCCGTAAACCCTGTTAAGCCTTGTTTAAGGATCTTACACCCTCCCGATGAGTATGCAACATTGTTTTATCGGTTTGGCTCGCCACGTACCACAGTTTTAGGTTAAGGAGATCTAGATGTATGCACTTTTCGATTTATGATCTCTCATTAGAATAGCGAGTTGTTTAGAAATTACATAACGTAAACTCTAGTATCCACGGGCAAATTGAGTCGAACGGTTTGACTTGTTGACTTCAGTTGACTTTGACTTGACCGGAAATTGACGGTTGTCACATCATCCCCCTGTTAGAGGGAATTTCGTCCCGAAATTTGAATTTAGGCAAGGAGTAGGCATGAATAATCGAGCCAAGAAGTGGGGATACTTCCTAATCGACTGGTTCTCGCGCTCTCAAGTGACTCCAGGTCCTTAGTTAGTATTCCAGTGAACTTTCACTTAATGGGAAGCGGCGTTGTTTCGTCCGCTTGACCTCTCGGTCCATGGTCACTACGATTCTTCCACGAAGGTGAGGCTCTTGTGGAACTCGATCTTGTCGAGGGGGATTACAAGAGTCTCGTCGGATAGATACTTCTGTAAGTTTGGGATGTGTCAGGTAGAATGTGCTTTACCAAGCTCGAGGGAGTAGATTGAAGTAGCGAGTTACAGGGCTGATTCTGACAAGAATCTCGAAAGGCATAATTATCTGGGGTTTTGGCTTTCCACGCTTTCCGAAGCGTACTAAGCCTTCCCAGCGTGAGGCTTCGAGAGGAATTTGGTCTCTTATTCTGGAGTTCTAAAGGTTTCCCCTTCTTGCTTCTCTTCACAGTCAAGGGTTGCTCTCTTCAGGGTCAAAGTCGTAAGGGGTTCCATAATTTACGAGAAGTTCCAAAGGAACTAAGACGGTAGGTCAGAGAGACCCGTAATTTTGGCGTATTCCTGCTGAAGTCTTTGGTGCTGACTGTTTCTCAACGGTTTTGATCAATTGAAAGGGTCCTTAAGGATTTAAACATTGATAATGATGTGTCTTAGGAATTCGAGTCCTCAATTCCAAAAACCGTATCTAGAGAACTTCGGGTAAGGCTTTTCTGATCGTATTGCTTCCGCGGTTTGTTGTAGCTGCTCTCCTTGGTTTCCTTCTTACTACGAGGGTAGATAAGCAAATCATTTACAATGACAATGACTAACGGATCCTAGTAAGAATGGCATATCCTATTTATTACGTTCATGAATACTGCGAGCGGGTTAGTCCTATCTGAGGGGTATCACTATGGACTTGCAGCGTCCGCATCGAATTTGGAGGATTGTCCTCGGACATCCTTCTCCAATACTCGCGACTGGTGATATTCAGATCTCAGGTCCAATTCCTGAAGGGTACCTCGTTCATTGTGGTTGGTCGGCCTATTCGTTTATGTGAGGCAGATAGTAAAGGTTTCTACTGGAGATATTGTCAGGGTCTCTGAAGTCGATGGAACTACGAGCAATTTGCCTTTCTATTTGAAGAATAAGACCGGAGCTTTACAGGGTGAGAATCTTGGTTCTTCATTTTCATTGTTGAGTAGTTCGACAGGTTTGACCTGACAGTTCTTGTAGTTCGGTAGGAAACATGTGGGTTTGGTTTACGCGACTAGGAATTTTTCGGATAATAGGACATTCACTCGTCCTCCTGGGCAACCTTGGCCCGAAGTTCATGGAAGGACTCGTACCTGGTCCATCTATCATTAACTTGCGCATATAGGTCGTATGTGCTTAAGATTGGCAAGACAGTTGGATGGGTGACTCTGCCCCAAGTCCACCACCAGACATGGAATAGGAAATAGGGCGGAAGCACACATCCAATATCCGTAGAATCTTAATTATACATTATCCTCGCGTATACACGTAGTAGTGGTAGACTAACCGTATTCGTCCCAAGCTTCTGTGCTTGAACTTTGTCTGTTGCATGCGTGACATTCCCGAAAGGTCTCTTGTAAATACTTGTGATAAGGTTTCTGGAAGTGTAACACTCCTCTGGTGCGTGTTTTGGGGGTTTCACATCGAGAGATGACCCGTAGATTCGTGCTGGACGCGTTTATGGGAGACAAAGGTTTCGATATTCGGTGGGTTAGGTGAAGGGTCCTTTTGTAGTCGTTGAATCGGGAAGATCAGGACTATACTAATTGAAACTGAATGGTGACAACCGAATCTTTTTAGATAACATGTGTTAAGCTGTATTCATAAGAAGAGATCACTAGAGTTATAGAGTATCTTGTGTTTCTTTTCAGGGTATTCCGTTTTGTTTGATATTATTATTACCGTAGATGATTCATACCATAGTGTCTAGCACTGGTAGTGGGTGTGTTTCGATAGCCAGTAATGATACTTGATATCATGATCCCTGATAGGTCTCCCTACGATCGAGCGGTATATGAACGTCGTATGTAAGTTGATGTTGGTACAATCGTCGAGTGGGTGGCCCCACTCAATTCTTACTACTAGACACGGAATAGGAGTTAGGATGGAATTATTTGTTTCAAGACTTCAGTATTTTGATTATAATTAACCCCGATGTATGCACAAAGTCATCACATCTCACAGGTAATGATCCTAAGGTCATATATGAATGTCTTTGGTTTGATTTGATTGAGAGAGTATCTTAACTATTTTTAGAAAGACGGTGATTTAAGCAAACATACCCAATTTCATTACAAACATATGGTACTTAAATGTTTTTGTCGTTGGAAATATTACAAAAGTCCTAATATGGTTCCCTGTTACCCTTGTTGGTTCGTTTGTCACACTCCTCCGGCTCCCCCGTCATTCTTCTCATTTGGACAGTTTCTCTTGAAGTGTCCTGTTTCGCCACATCGGAAGCACATTGGAATTACTTTGGTATTGGGGGTTGAAGCGATGTACTGAGTCGGGGCCCTACAGAAAAGGACGGTATGCCCTTTCTTGTCACAGTTTTTACAGTGTATCTCCCGGTAATCCCCATGGTGATGGAAGCCACATTGGTTACACCTTGGGAGTGATCCCTTATATGGTATGGCCAACGTTTGGGTGGCAGACCTCGTGGCTAGTGTCGAGGCATGTGTCGTGACTGCTGTTGTAGTTGTAGGGGTGGCCATGGGTTGTTGTCTTTTAGTGGATCTTTGAGATTGGTTGCGCTCCTTTTTGTTCCAAAACTTTCGCTTCTTGTTTGTAGGTTTGTGGCCCGAGTTATTTTTGTTGGAAGACACCCGTTGGTGTTCCTGATTGTTACCACAATCTGTATTGTTAGTATCGCTTCCATTTCTGTTGGCGCTGTTAGCATTGAATTGCACCATGACGGCTGTCACGGCTGCTGTGACTGCAGCCTAAAAAGTAGCAGAGTCTATCTGTAGGGTTGGCGCCTTGCTAGTTGGTTGGTTGCCTCTTGGTGAAGACATAAATCAGTTTCATGATGAAAAACGACTTCGTTAGTGGAAATGACTATCTTAAGTGCATCCTTACGATTTATATTTACGTATATAAATTTTTGCACATTACTGTACTATTCCTAGTGTTTCCGCTAACGTTCCTGAGATGGAGTTATGGCAGTGGGTAGGAGTAGGTTTCATACGGGCGTTAAGCTGTTACTCATCTTAGAATCATGTTTGTCCCAACACACTTGGCTGAGGAGTTTTGATGGGACCCGGTGTATTAGTGCCTGAACGATCGCACCCCATAGGTCTATGAAGAAGGAACTTCTCAACAAATTGTTTAAAGGTGAGACGTTAATGAGTTTTTAGAATGGTTATACGTGGCGAGTTTTCTAACTAAGTTTATCTTATGTCGATTTGTAACGTAATTCGGTTGTTAAGGGCGTTCTGAAAACAATTCATAACGAGAGTCTTTATATGGTAAACTCATGTATTTCAGTAGTTCTGTATCCAAGTGAAACCTTACACTTGACCCAAGCTAGGTCCTTATTATGACCAATTGAAGTATGCTTAGTTATATAACTAAGACTAAATAGACCTTCGAGTCTGTTAGGTATATCCTAAGCCCATCTTGTTAATATGATTCTAGTAATTCTGGTTTCAGCGAAATTTTTTTTGACCTAGATGTAGGTTTACCTCACATCCATGCATGGAAAAGTTTTGATAGCAACTAGATCTCTCGTTTAGTATGACCGCTCAAATCACAGTGTCGTGCTTACCCTTAGAATAGAGTAGCACCAATGCATACTCACGAACCTAATTTACAAGGTCTTGTGAGCAGTATGAACTCTACTTACGACGATCCGTCCCTTGTGATGCCTGAGGCAAAGTTGATGCACCTTGCAACTCTGTCAATCGATGCTTGGCTGCAATCCTCCTCTCTTTGAATGTCGTGTGTCTACCCCATTACTCTCTTGCCCCTGCCTGAGCGGCGATAAGGTCCTAAACAGAGAGTTGGTCTCCGAAATAGTAGTCTCTTTCCGAGTCTCGGGTAAGTGAGACAGTAGGGTCTGTAGTAGCACGCAATTTCCGAACTCAGGTTGTAGTCTACCTGCTTTAATCCCCGATGTTCGCAATCCGCCGGGTCTTCGCCGGGAGGGCTGTGTCAGTCGTTCCCCCGTGGTTGAGGTCATAGCACCCTCGTTGGTCTCCACATGGTGGTTGTTGTCATTGCTGTCGACATTCAACCCTCGATCACGATTGCCCAACGGGGCACAGGTTCGATGTAGTCGAAACGGTTCGCGGAAACCCTTGCTATGCATGGAGGATTGATTACCTCCGGTTCCGCTTCTGATTCTTCTCATAACCATTCACCATTTCTCGGGTTCAAATTGGGAAAGTAGGGGTCGTCTGGTAAGTAGGATCTTACTATGTTGTACGTGCGAGAATAGGAGTGGAAGAGATAATTACTAGACGTCTAACTCTATAATTAATTACTTATAGGGGTGATCCTTATTAGTTACTTCTATAATGACATAGTGCATACTAATTACATATAACAAGATATGATAGACCTTCGAATAAGTGATCCTACCCTAGATCCACATCCAAACAAGGAAAAGGAAGTAAGGCAATGACCACAAATTCTAAGTCTATGATTTCTAAGTTATATAATACCTTAGGGTATCCACTTAGGGACTATAGACCTATTATTAAGGATCTATTTAGTTTCATATAAGTTATGATATTACAAAATACTCCTATAGTATTTTCAGTTTTATGTTTGGTTCTAATGTTCTCATTGTGGTAGTGTTGGTAAGTATTTAGACTTGTTGCCATATCACAACCATTCTGGGGCATGTGCTAATCACTCCTCGGACCAGCATAGTTGATCAGGCTATGCCACTCCCAAGACTAACCATACATCCCCGAGCTTACCTGTGATATTCAACAATCATTACTTTTGTTTTGTTCTAGAATGATGCTGACCTTAGTATGTATGCATGCGTGTATACTTTTAATAGAAAATCATTTATTTCTAAAAGTATAATTGTTTTGAAAACTTTAAATCAGAGACTTTAGTCCCAATGCATTTATAGTTTGTATATCTTATGTGGTTCGATATACTGAGTTCACTATAAACAATGCTCTGATACCAATCTGTCACACCCCCAAACCAAGGATGGCGGAAACGTCCGGGGGTGGAGGACTTCATGTAGAGTATCACAACAATGAGTATAATAGTGCTCAAAGTAAATACAACCATCGTAAATATAATTGAAAAAGTTACACCAAAGTATATGTTTACATGATTCGAATCAATTACATTATGATACAAAATGAACTGTTTGACGATTTATCATCCCATCCTCAAAACGTTGTTGATTTCCTGTATCACTGAATTCCTGAGTATACAAGTAGTTTTGAAAAGTATCAACACAAAGGTTGGTGGGTTCATAAGCTTTTGACAGTATGTGACAACCCGAAATTTCCATTCTGAACAAACCATATCAAGCCAATAGATGTAGAACAATTACAGTGAAAACTCAGATTTCGAGTATAAGTTTGACACTTTTCAGGATTTTTACACTTAAGGAAATATTAGGAGAGTGGATGCACTAGGGTTTTGTGCAACACTGTTATTCCAAGACTCTAGGACATTAGAGTTCGTTCCAGGAATAAAAATATTTTCTGCCAAAAATATCTCAGGACTATAAATAGAATTCGGAACCAAATTGGTTCATTAGTTGAATTCCAATTAGAGAAAAGCCAACTTCTCTCTCACGGATCTTCGGGTTTTTATCCCAAATTGTGAGTATACTTCTCTAGTTGTTTTATAATACTTGTTATAAGCTTAATAACATAGATTACATGCCAAATATGTGAGATCCGGGAGTTTACCGCCCAAGAACGTTCTTGGGGAGTAAACTCCATTTTAAGGTCCTAAAGGGTTCCAATGACCCTCAAAGCTTTAGAACTCGAACTAAGGGCCTCCAATTCATGCCTTATACCACAAAACAATTAGGAATCATGGCTAGAAGGGAGTTTACGGCCAAGGAGCTTCTTAGGCCGTAAACTCCAAGTTTTAAGTGCCAAAATGCTTTGAAACACTTCCTAAGGCTTAGATCAAATTAGGACAAGTACCCTAAAGTGTTTATAGCCTAGCAAACATAAGAAATCACAAGGAAAAAGGAGTTTACGGCCAAGACAAACTCTTGGGCCGTAAACACCTAAAAAGGGGTCAAATGACACCCTAAATCCTTCCTTAAGCCAAGAGACAAATTTGGGCATGTACCTAAATGAGTTATGGACTAGTTAAAACACTTAGAACTCCATGAGTGAGGGAGTTTACGGCCCAAAAGGTTCCAGGGCCGTAAACTCCATAAAATGGTACCAAATGTGCCATAAACTCTTCTAAAGACAAGTACAAAAAGCCTAGTTTAGTTCCTAGTTAATTTAGAGACTAGAAAACACCATAATCACCCTCCCAAGGGAGTTTACGGCCGTAAACTCCAAGGGAATATGGTCTCTGGGCCGTAAACTCCCCAAAGGAGTTCATATGGTACCCAAACACTTGTTATAGCCTTGAAACAATTCACCACTAGAGTTGTAATAATTCTAATCTCCGTTTAGGCACTTGGTTGAGAGTTTACGGCCAGGAGTTTACTCCCTTGGGCCGTAAACTCCAAAGAATATGGTCATTAGACCTTAAACTCCCATTAGGGGCATTGCACTCCTTTGTTGCAACCCATTAGCCTCTTAGCACTTGACCAAAATTGTTTTCCTCGCGCTTAAATGTTATTACTTGTATAATTAGTGTTTTAATCACTAATTATTTATATACATATGTTTTCATATGTAATTAGGATCATTGTGTGTGTCTAAGTCTTCACTTGACACCAAGCACTTGTCCGATCCTTCCGTACGATAACAGTCCTTCAATTCCAGTCACTTACTGCAGGTGAGTTCATACCCCTTAACTAATGTTTTAAACTATTTTTAAATGTTTTATGGGGGGGGGGGGGATACAAGTAGAATCATGCTAGTTATTATATCAATAACATGTGATTAATAAGTAGAATTATGCTAGTTATTACATCAATCATATGTGATTAATATACAACATTCAAATGATTTGGCTACTCATTAGCCGTTTTACCAAACAGTTTCTTTCAAATGATTTTTATAAACATTTTATATGTTTTAAACTCCTTATTACACTGTATATTTTACTCTGTATATCACATTTCAAACTTATTTACAATTGTGTTTCAAACAAATGTTTCTTTATACTAAACTGTTTTATCAAACCCATGCCTTCAAACTGTTTTATAGATTGACATCAAGTCGATCTTTTCTTGAGATAATATTTATGTTCAAATGTTTTACAAAACTTATTTATGCTTTTATATTATAAATTGCATGCCTCTATATGTATAGTTATATAAGAAATGTTTAAAAGACTTAGGAAGGCTATCCACCCTATTTCCTTTTCGCGCTTGAGATGTGGTCTGGTGGGATATCGGGTACTCGTCTGAAGGTCGTTTAAATATTAGTTATATATCATGTGTACATATATAGTCATAAAAGGTCCTTCCAGTTCATCCCATGCCCTTGAGTAGCAAGGGTATACATTCATGTCCATACGTACCAGTTAGATTACTAGTAAACTACCATATGGGTAGTTTAGGAAGATACTAGAACAATTACTAGAACGCGATATCATACAATGAGTCAGTTCATTCATGAGTCAATACTTTCTAGAACATTATAGTACATTACTATACTTGCTAGATAGAGAGAACACACATTACAGCTAGCACACGTAGAACATTTCCGTACATTACACTTACATTAATACGTTAATAAAATTGTGATCCACTGTATGGGATAATGCCTTAATTGTCATGACCCGGGTTGTAGCCAGAGTCTCTTGAAGGGAGAGTGTGAGTTTGCGTATAGATCTATACTGGATTGACTATCCTACACCTTGCTGCTAGCTACAGCAGGACCGGCAGGTCTGCGGGTGCCAAACGTCATACCTTATTTTCGACTATACGTTGTCGATGTTACCAGTCTATAGTATGGTGCAACTTATCACATGTTTCCTTAATATAAATTCGGTTTAAGGTAGTTAGTACAGCAGTAGTTCTTATAGAGCTACGTTTTAGTACTACATTAATTTTCCCTGTACATATATTTAGTGATCCTTTCACTTAAACTGTAGATGTAAAACTATATTTTGTTAATAATAGTTACACTTGGGAAAATTACACTCTTTTACAAGAAACGAACATATAGAATAGTTAAGTCTTGGTAGAAGACTACATAGAGATCAGTTAAGTCTTGGTAGAAGACTCCCTGTTATAATAGTAGGAATCATAGGGATTTCTAGGGTTTTTCAAACGTTTACAGTTGTTTTACAAACATCTTCATACTTACAGTTCATATACAAATTCTTACATACAAATTAAGACACTAAATACTTATGATCTCACCGGCTTCAAAGCTGATACTCGCTTTCAAAATTACTTGTATCCTCAGGTCATCATAGACAGGTACCGATGCAAGGAAAAAGGAAGATGGAGCTTGTTCAAGACTCATCTTTCATTTTGATTTATGCTTTAGTGTTTATCAAAATTTGATAGAACATACTTGTATACTAATTCTATTATTAATGCAATGGATGATGTTGTTGCTTGTTTACTACTTTACATTGTTGTGATACTGTACATGACGTCCTCCGCCCCAGAACGTTTCCGCCGTTCTTGGTTTTGGGGTGTGACAGATTGGTATCAGAGCATTGTTTATAGTGAATTAAGTATATCAACCCATAAAAGATACACTAACTATAAATACATAAGGGATTAAAAATACTCTGACCAAGAGTTTATACTTTAAATAATAAAATATTTAAGTAAGTATACGTGCTGCATTCATACTAAAATCAGTGTCACTAGGACAGTACAAAAGAATTACGATTGTTGGGCAACACAAGTGGGCTTAGAGACATATGGTCAAAAATGGGAAGATATAGCCTGATCACCTATATTATCCGAGGGTTGACTAGCATGTGCCTAAGTTTAATTGTGTGGTTGCAACAATGCTAAAATCTTACCAACCCTACCACAATGAGAACAATAGAACATAACATTAAAATTAAAATAATATAGGAGTATTTGGTGTTACTATAAGTACTTTATACTTGAGAACTAAAACGGGATCTTCATTACTAAGTTGATAGTTGCTAAGTGGATACACTAAGGCTATATGTAATTAGGATGTTATAGACTTAGAATCTGTGATAATTTTGCCTTACCCCTATTCTGTGTGAATTTGGAATTAAGGTCACTTATTCGAAGGTCTATCCTGTTTAGATTACACATAGCTGGTATGCACTTCACAAATAGCGATGTAACTAATGAAGGTTTTCTAAATAATTATCTAGATAGTTCGTCTAATAATTATTCTCTTACCCTAAATTCTCGCATAGAAAACATAGTTGGACTCCATCCCCTCGACAACCAGTATCTTCCGAATGAAGTCTTAGCTGGTTGGTTTGGAGAAGAACCAGAGAATGATCATCCTATCCCCTTGAATGATCACCATGATGAAGACCTTTCGTATGATGCTAACTCCGAACCAGAGGTTGAGAACCTACCCCGGGCAGCTCCCTTTCCAATTCCTAACCCTTGTCCGGCTTTTCATGGCCCGACCCTGAGTGAGTGGAATGCTTGGAAACATGGAGCCAAGGACAAGATCAGCCCATGCCATTTAATGGCGATCGAAGCTTTTACGACTTGAGCAATGGGGGCTCAGCAGATAGAGTCTTGCCAATCTTGGTCCGCAGAGTGGCCGAAATGAGATTCAAGGCAGGACAGCCCTACATCAGACTACCAAAGTTGTCGCCAATGCGAGAATGCATACCTTCCACACCATTCGTCTAGAAGATGCTCACGAGAGATCATAGAGAAACCATGAAACCCTGCTGCAAGCACTAGCTGAATCACGAGCCGAAGTCATAGAGCTCCGAGTACATCAGAGGGTGTACGAAAGACACCTACTTGATGTAGAACGTAAACTGGCTGAACTGAGAGTTCACTAGAGGGGTGACCGTCGTCAGTAGTAGACTCTTTACTTTGCTTCCCTTGTTAGAAAGTAGTCGTTTTCTGTCCTTGCCCGATGTGGCATTTTCTATGAAATTACCTGGTACTGTAAGTACTTTAGGTTAGGTCTTTATGCTGTCAGGAAATATCTTCTGTGGATATGATGTAAGACCTTTACAAGGTCATTTTCCAGAATCTTTACATCGTGAATATCAAAGATATTGACAGCCGGCTAACTTTTGTGTCATTCTTCATTCAAGTACTCTTATCATACTTTCATTGGGGTCTATCTGAAACATGCTTTAGTCAAGTCACTGGACTATAGTAATTTAGCTCCGGAGACATTTCCAAGTCTCTTTCAGTGGTTGGATCTCGTTATTCACCAACCCACGATACCTCGGCTTGAACGACAAACGTCTTGAGACCATTCTACGAACTTACTTCTACTCATTACTAGGACTGCATCATAGGGATGTAGGCCAAACCTTCACGATCATACTTCCAATCCGTACTAGTACTGCATCATAGGGGTGTAGGTTAAACTTTCGAGAACATACTCTTACTCTTTTCTTGAGCAATCGAAGTACATCTAGGGTCAACCAGAATCGCTCACAAAATCCTTATCATTCGTGCTAACAGAATCATGTCGTCATCAAGAAACATTCAACTTCATACGTACATCTCTTTCATCTAGATCGCTTTTCCAGCAAAGCCGTCATATCAGAACACCGAAGTACTCATGCATGGAGTACCTCTTAGTTCTTTTTGTTTCCGAAGAAACCCCTGAAGTACCACTCGTGCAGTACGTCAAGTTCAATCCAAGGATTTATATGATTGATCTATCACTGAAGAATGTATGCATAAGAGTGATATATAATCAAGGTTCTACAGTTTTAGAATTGATGATTCCACTTTAACTTCTTTTTCCCCGATGGGATGTGAGCTTAAAGAAGAATCAGTTATTCGACTACCTTTTCAATCTTAGTTATATACGACTCGTATACACGAGATTGGGATTGTGAAAACATGTATGAATTCTAATATGAACTTCAGGACGGAGAACTGCCTAAGTATACAAGTAATCGCATCGTCATGTGAACCAACATAGATCGCCCTACAGCTTAAACACCTATGGAGACACAAAAACAATACAAACAACTTAGCGAACCACACAGAAACAGAATTAGAAGACTAGGCTTCTCACCCTAGAGAACCCCAGTCTTATTCTCCCAGAGATCGACGGATTGCATCGTATGTGCCTCGGATTTCGGGGACTCCGTCAAGATTTTCATAGAAATCGTTATCTCTGCCTCGCATAGATGAAATGGTTGAGCAAACGCAAGGAAAAAAATTACTTTTAGAAATGGATCTAAGATCCGAATATCACAAGTTCGGATGTCCGGAAGACTATCTTCCGAACTCGATGCGGACACTTCGAGTCCGTAGGGATACCCTTCGGATAGGACCAATACGCCCATAGCTTTCATGAGCTAAATGAGTGGGGTACGTCTTTCTTACTTGGACCAGTTCGTCATTTCTCCATGTAATGACTTACTTATCTACCCTCGTAGTAAGAAGAAAACCCAGGGAAACATTTCCTACAGAGGAACTTTAGCGAAGTTCTCTAGACACGAGTTTTGAAATTGAAGAGTCAAATTTCTATGACACACTGTTAGTAATGTGAGAAATTATGAGCACTCTTTCAATTTGTCAAAACCGCTGAGAATTTATCGACACCAGAGACGCCGGCAGTCTTTCGCCAAATTCTAGGTCTTACCGACCTACCGCCTTAGTTCATTCAGAACTCCTCGCAAGCTACAGGAACCCGTACGACTTTGACCCAGCAAGGGGTGGCCTTTGACTGGGAAGTTAAGCATAAAAGGAACCTTTGAAATTCCAACTGAGTGACCAAGTTCTTTAGGATAACTCACTCTAGGAATGGCTTAATACGCTTCGTAAAGCGTGGAAAGCTAAATCCAAGATAGACAGGACCTCCGAGATTCTTATCAGAATCGGTCCTGCGCCTCACACAAACTAGACCTACTCCGCTAACTCAATAACGTACATCCTACTCTTTGCATCTCGATCGTGAAACCATACCTTTTCGTCAGGACTCTTGTAAGTCCACTCGTCAAGATCCTCGCCTTCGTATTAGAACCGTAGTGACCCTCGACCGAGAGGTCAAGCGGACGAAGCAACCCTGTCGCCAGTTAGTGAAGGTTCGTTGGAATGCCAACCGAGAACCCAATTTCACTTAGGTACGCTAGAACAAATCAATTAGGAAGTTTCCTCCTCACGACTCGATCATTCGTGCATACTTCCTTGCCTAAATTCTAATTTCGGGACGAAATTCCCTTCAACAGGGGGATGATGTGACAACCCGAAATTTCCATTCTGAACAAACCATATCAAGCCAATAGATGTAGAACAATTACAGTGAAAACTCAGATTTCGAGTATAAGTTTGGCACTTTTCAGGATTTTTACACTTAAGGAAATATTAGGAGAGTGGATGCACTAGGGTTTTGTGCAACACTGTTATTCCAAGACTCTAGGACATTAGAGTTCGTTCCAGGAATAAAAATATTTTCTGCCAAAAATATCTCAGGACTATAAATAGAATTCGGAACCAAATTGGTTCATTAGTTGAATTCCAATTAGAGAAAAGCCAACTTCTCTCTCACGGATCTTCGGGTTTTTATCCCAAATTGTGAGTATACTTCTCTAGTTGTTTTATAATACTTGTTATAAGCTTAATAACATAGATTACATGCCAAATATGTGAGATCCGGGAGTTTACCGCCCAAGAACGTTCTTGGGGAGTAAACTCCATTTTAAGGTCCTAAAGGGTTCCAATGACCCTCAAAGCTTTAGAACTCGAACTAGGGGCCTCCAATTCATGCCTTATACCACAAAACAATTAGGAATCATGGCTAGAAGGGAGTTTACGGCCAAGGAGCTTCTTAGGCCGTAAACTCCAAGTTTTAAGTGCCAAAATGCTTTGAAACACTTCCTAAGGCTTAGATCAAATTAGGACAAGTACCCTAAAGTGTTTATAGCCTAGCAAACATAAGAAATCACAAGGAAAAAGGAGTTTACGGCCAAGACAAACTCTTGGGCCGTAAACACCTAAAAAGGGGTCAAATGACACCCTAAATCCTTCCTTAAGCCAAGAGACAAATTTAGGCATGTACCTAAATGAGTTATGGACTAGTTAAAACACTTAGAACTCCATGAGTGAGGGAGTTTACGGCCCAAAAGGTTCCAGGGCCGTAAACTCCATAAAATGGTACCAAATGTGCCATAAACTCTTCTAAAGACAAGTACAAAAGCCTAGTTTAGTTCCTAGTTAATTTAGAGACTAGAAAACACCATAATCACCCTCCCAAGGGAGTTTATGGCCGTAAACTCCAAGGGAATATGGTCTCTGGGCCGTAAACTCCCCAAAGGAGTTCATATGGTACCCAAACACTTGTTATAGCCTTGAAACAATTCACCAAATATTAAAACAAAAAAAGCTCAGAATCATTCAACATGTTTAATCAATATGAAAAAAACACTGGTAAAAATCAACATGTTTAATCAATATGAAAAAAGGTATAAAGCGTTGGGCAGGTAAACCAAATATTAAAACAAAAAAAGCTCAGAATCATTCAAATAATACATAATTATAAGAAACAAAGTCTTAACCGTTTGAATCATCATGTTCTTGCTTGTTAAGCTCAATTCTGGAACTTATTACCCCCACCCTATTATATTTTAGCAACCAAAAGAACAAACTAATGACTAACAGATTTAGACATGTTAAAAAAACATTTAAGCCTGGGCTAACAAACCAAATATTAAAAAAATCTCAAAATGGAAAAGCAAAAGATTTCAAAATTATAAGAAACTAACTACAAAATAAAGAAAACAAAGCCTTAGACGTTATGGTCATCATGTTTTTGTTTCTTAAGCTCAATTTTGAATCTGGTTACCCTCGCCTCTTGTATTTTCGTAACTAAAAAAACAAAGTGATGACTAACAGGTTTAGACTCTTTTAAATGAAAATTCTAACAAAAATAGGAAAACATGGTAAAAATCAACATGTTTAATCAAAATGAAAAAAAGCTATAAAGCGTTGGTCATGCAAACCAAATATTAAAACACAAAAAGCTCAGAATCAATATAAGAATAAATAATTATAAGAAACAAAGTCTTAACCGTTAGAATCATCATGTTCTTGTTTGTTAAACTCAATTCTGGAACTTATTACCCCCACCCTCTTATATTTTGGCAACCAAAAGAACAAACTAATGACAAACGGGTTTAGACTTGTTAAAATGTAAATATTAATCAAAATAATAAAACTTGAAAAAAAAAAGCATTTATGCCTTGGGCTAACAAACCAAATATTAAAAAAATCTCAAAATCGAAAAACAAAAGATTTTAAAATTATAAAAGACTAACTACAAAATAAAGAATACAAAGTCTTAGCCGTTATAGTCATCATGTTTTTGTTTGTTAAGCTCAATTCTGAAATTGATTAACCTCGCCATCTTGTAGTTTTCCCAACCAATTAAACAAAGTGATGACTAACAGGTTTAGACTCTTTAAAATGAAAATTCTAACAAAAATAGGAAAACATTGTTAAAATCAACATGTTTAATAAAAATGGGAAAAAGCTATAAAGCGTTAGGCATGTAAACCAAATATTAAAATGAAAAAAGCTCAGAATCTTTAAAATAATACATAATTATAACAAAACAAAGTCTTAACCGATAGAAGAAACTAACGACTAACGGGTTTATATTTGTTAAAATGAAAATATTAATCAGAATAATAATACTTACAAAAAAAAGATTTAATTAAGCCTTGGGTTAACAAACCAAACATTAAACAAATCTCAAAATCGAAAAGCAAAAGAATTTAAAATCATAAAAAACTAACTACAAAATAAAGAAAACAAAGTCTTAGCCATTATAATCATCATGTTTTTGTTTGTTAAGCTCAATTCTGAATCTGATTACCCTCGCCCTCTTGTATTTTCGCAACCAAAAAAGCAAAGTTATGACTAACGGGTTTAGACTCTTTAAAATGAAAATTCTTACAAAAATAGAAAAACTTGGTAAAAATCAACATGTTTAATCAAAATGAAAAAAAGGTATAAAGCGTTGGGCATGTAAACCAAATATTAAAACAAAAAAAGCTCATAATCATTAAGAGAATACATAATCATAAGAAACAAAGTCTTAACCGTTAGAATCATCATGTTCTTGTTTGTTAAGCTCAATTCTGGAACTTATTATCCCCACCCTATTATATTTTAGCAACCAAAAGAACAAACTAATGACTAATGGGTTTAGACTTGTTAAAATGAAAATATTAATCAAAATAATAATACTTAAAAAAAACATTTAAGCCTTGGGCTAACAAACCAAATATTAAAAAAATCTCAATATTGAAAAACAAAAGAATTTAAAATTATAAAAAAACTAACTACAAAATAAAGAAAACAAAGTCTTAGGTGTTATGGTCATCATATTTTTGTTTTTTAAGCTCAATTTTGAATCTGATTACCCTCGCCCTCTTGTATTTTCACAACCAACAAAACAAAGTGATGACTAATAGGTTTAGACTCTTTAAAATGAAAATTCTAACAAAAATAGGAAAACATGGTAAAAATCAACATGAAAAAAAGCTATAAAGCCTTGGGCATGTAAACCAAATATTAAAACAAAAAAAAGCTGAGAGTCGTAAAAAGAATACATAATTATATGAAACAAAATCTTAACCGTTAGAATCATCATGTTCTTGCTTGTTAAGCTCAATTCTCGAACTTATTACCCCCACCCTCTTTTATATTCGCAACCAAAAGAACAAACTAATGACTAACGGATTTAGACTTGTTAAAATGAAAATATTAATCAAAATAATAATACTTAAAATAAAAAAAACATTTAAGCCTTGGGTTAACAAACAAAACATTAAAAAAAACTCAAAATCAAAAATCGAAAAACAATAAAACATATAAGCCTGGGGCTAACAAACTAAATATTAAAAAATCTCAAAATCGAAAAACGAAAAAATTCAAAATTATAAAAAACTAACTACCAAATAAAGAAAACAAAGTCTAAGCCGTTATAGTCATCATCTTTTTGTTTTTTAAGCTCAATTCTGAATCTGATTACCCTCGCCTTCTTGTATTTTTCGCAACCAAAAAAACAAAGTGATGACTAATAGGTTTAGACTTTTTAAAATGAAAATTCTGACAAAAATAAGAAAACATGGTAAAAATCAACATGTTTAGTCAGAATGAAAAAAAGCTATAGAGCATTGGGAATGTAAACCAAATATTAAAACAAAAAAAGCTCAGAATCATTAAAAAATACATAATTATAACAAAACAAAGTCTTAACCGTTAGAATCATCATGTTCTAGCTTATTAAGCTTAATTCTGGAACTTATTACCCCCACCCTCTTATATTTTAGCAACCAAAAGAACAAACTAATGACTAACGAGTTTAGACTTGTTAAAATGAAAATATTAATCAGAATAAAAAACATAAATAAAAAGCATTGAAGCCTAAGGCTAAAAAACCAACTAATGACTAAGAAGTTTGAACTCGTTAAAATGAAAATGTTAATAAAAATTACAAAACTTGTTAAAAGTCAACAACTTTAATATTCAAAAAAAAATCTTCGAATGGTAAAAAACAATAAAGAAAAGAAAGTCATAGGCATTAAATTCATTATGTTCTTAATAATTAAGCTAAATTTGAAATGGATTTACCCACGCCCTTGTGTACTTTCACAACACAAAGAACAAACTAATGAACAATGGAGTCAAACTTTTTAAAAAGAAAATCATCAAATTTGGTATAAAACAATCTGGTTGAGTAGAATGAAAAAACTAAAAAAACAAAATAATAATAATAATAATAATAATAATAATAATAATAATAAATAATCAAGTTCTTAAGAAGTTCTAAAGTCATTTCAGCAGCTTCCCGTAGATGCCAATGTTCTTTTGAATTTCCAAATTAAACTCGAAAAATTTGTGAAAAAAAAAAAGTATTCCATAAGGTCGTCAAAAAGGTGCAAAATTAAATCAACAGAAAACTCTTGCAATAAACCAAGCTCAGTAAAATTGTAAAATAAAATGAAGATTAAACTGTTCTCAAAAAGGGCCCAACCGCCCAAATGACTTTTAAACAAATCCATTAATTGAAAGAAATAGATGTTAAGATTCTTTCCATTATCCCTAAAATCAATTTAACAAAATCACCGAATCCTAATCTGCTAACAAACAAATTAATATTCTAAGAAATCAATGGCGCATCAAAAAGGTAAATCTCTAATTTAAATGATGTTAAGAAATCCGTTATTCAGGAACTTCAATGATTTCTGTATTATATCCCCTTACCAGAATATGGCACGATAAATGAAATCAATTAAACAAAATGTGTATTGAAATAAAGATATAACGAAGGAGCTCTAGATATTTTTTCGCATTAAATCCCTAACAGGAACTTCCTAAACCCTAAATTCTGGAATCTCATCAAGAATATTGTGGGGAAACATAAAACAATCAAACCTTTTCAACAAATCATTTCAAGATATAAAGGCTGGTATTTAACAGATAGTTCCAATTATGAATGGGTATTCCACAATCCAATTCATCATAATCATAATGAAGTAAGAGATTAGGAAGAACTTACCTGTTGTTTCCATAGCAACAAGAATGGAATCGCTTGATACTCCCATGGCCGTCGACTTCCTTCCTCCCTGCTTCCCACTCTGTGTGACTCTTCTTTGTTGAGTAAATTTTGTGAAGATTTTCCAGAATCACAAAAAAAAAATTGGGGGAATTAGCGTGACCCAAACGGCTATCTAGCAAATATACTAAAATCACATAAAAACACGAATTAAACAGACCATTCCCATAAACTATTTCAACAACACTGGGTATTTAGATCATGATCTGTATTCGACTATCGATTGTATCACACTCAAAATTAACTAAAATAATAGGAAAAATTACCTCTAAAAACTCTGGGCTGTTTCGTTTGACAGAGGCAGGCGGTGATACGAAGTCGGTGGGAAAACAGTTGGCCATTCAAATTTCAAGCACGTAATCCAGATGTTGTCTGTGAAATTCTCGACGTGGGAGAAGAAACTGAACGTCACTGTGATGTCCAGGCGGAGGATGTTTTCGTTTGAGTCGGTGAACTGGTGAAGTTCTTGCCGGAGATGAAGGCGAGCGTTACGGGGGAGTGAGGGAGAGAGAGGAACGCTCAGTCGTTAAGGGTTTTTTTGACCGTTGGAGCCTTGGAGGCGAGGCGATGTAACTTTTGAGTTTCCATTTAATATAATAAAAATATTTAGAATAACGGTGTCATTTTATTGCGATATTGGTCAAATCTTTTAGCCAATGGTCAATGCTGATACTTATTTAGAATGTTATTTATTTATTTATTTATTTTATTGTATTGTTTGTTGTCTATGTGCAAAAGAAAAAGAACTTCGAATTAAAAATAAAATATAATTGATTGATTAAAGGCAAATTACAGAAGAAAAGGACCATTGTATATTCAATTTTCAGTATAAGATTTTATTAACTTAATGTATAAAAGAAAAAAAAAATCGACTTCGCAATCAACTCAATATGATCTTATATTCGGTTCTCAAATTTCATCTTTAGATAAAATATTTAGTATAAATGTTTTAATGAATTAATGTAATGTCCTAATAAACATACATGGTGCATTTAAATATTGCATATTAGTTGAAAATGAATCAATTAAAATGTAACATCTTTTTATAAATAACATCAACTCCATCTCGAGTAATCGATACAATCAAGAGAAAATTACAAAATTGGCCAAATACATTAATTACCTTACAAATTTAGCCAAAAAAAAACAGAAATTGCAAAAATAACCATTAAATTCGCAGATGGAAAACCCTCATCTGCGATTTTGGCTTTCCATCTGCGATTTATACTGTTCATCTGCGATTTTCGTGAGAAAATTCTATAAAAGCGTTTTTTTTTTCTTCATTTTTCACTCTTCAATATAGAAAAATTATCTCTCTCTCGAGGATTCATTTTGACAATTTTTTGAATAAAATGGAGGATTATTTCAACAATCTCACAAATATGGTTAGATTTTAACTCTTTTTATTTTTTAATTAACATTTATTTAGTATATGTCTTTATTATTTTATTATTTATTGTTAGTGTAAAAAAAATGAAATTATATTGTTTGTGATAAGGTAATTTTGTTGTATCTGATAGTTTTAATATTTGTTATTAGTAAACTTGAAGTTTAAATGTTATTTTGTTAGTGGTTTTATGAATGTACAAGTAGAGACTGCGTAGAGTGTGCATCGGGTAGTTGTATATTTAGTAAAATGGTTAGAATATGCTAATTTTTTTAAGTTATAAGTTAAATAAATTGTTAAAATAATGTTTACAATATGTTTTGGTTAGTGGTTTAAGTTGATAAATTGATATAGCCTAGTTAGAATATGTTATTTGCCGTTTGTATAGTTGTTGTATAACTTAAAAAATTGTATATTCTTATCGTATAATTGTTTTAAAAATTGAAAAATGGTTAAAATAATGTTTACAATATGTGTAGAATAGTCGTTTGTATATTTTTTGTATAAGTTGAAAATTTGTATATATTTGTTGGTGAAGTATCAAAAGTTTTATAGTATGGTTAGAAAATTTTATAATATGTGTACAATAGTCGTTTGTATATTTGTCGTATAACTTGAAAATTTGTATATATTTGTTGTTTTAGTAGAAAAAAATTTATAGTATGGTTAGAAAATGTTATTTTATATAATTAGAAAGATAAAAATTGTTTCTATATTTGTCGTATTACTTGGAAAATTGTTTATATAGTTGTAGTTTAAGTTGAAAAATTGTTATAATATGTTATTGTTTTTTAGCGTAAATATATAAATTATTTATTAAATATTTGTATTTGCATTTTTATTATTGTTTATGTTATTATTGCATTTAATAATCATATATTTTAAAATGAAATATCTGCGTAGGCCTCGCCCACACTCATGAAGATACGAGTCTCGCCCACACTCCGTTATCTGGGAGATACGGGCCTCGCCCACACTCCGCTATCTGAGAGATACGGGCCACACCCACACTCTGCTATCTGAGAGATATTGGCCTCTCCCACACTCCACTATCAGAGAGATACGGGCCTCGCCCACACTCAACTGCTCAACCATAACATACAAGTATCACACAGACAACGAGTATAAACAATTCTATCATACTGACATATATCATAATCAAACTCAACTATGAGATACGGGCTCTACCCACACTCCGACACTAACATATCGTCTATACGGGCCGACCTTGGTGCCTTAGACCCGTTGCTACTGGAAGGAAACTCACCTCGAAAAGTAGCTACCGAAAGTCTGATTGCTAGACGTCTAGCTGCTGCACCGGCAATCCTCCGGCTACAAATCCATAAACATAGATTAGCCACTCATAAATATCCTTAGGTCAATTGACTGACCCACCCTTGGTCCAAGGTCAACTCCTTGGTCAATGTCAACTTCCAGTTGACTGGACTCGCCGAGTCATGGCACAGACTCGCCGAGTCCTTCTCCTACTAACCCGGTCCTACTCGCCAAGTCCCCCTTCCCACTCACTGAGTCACCCTTAACTTACTACTCGGGACTATAGAACCGACTCGCGATCCGACTCGCCGAGTCCAAGAACAACTCGTCGAGTCCCCACGAGCAGATCTCCTACTCGCTTCCAAATCCTCACCAGAGCATCCCTTAAGAGGATTTGGGGTTCTGGGACTATTGCTACACGTTAGATTGCTAATTCCGCGTGCAGATACGAAGGGTTGGACCTTCAACACTTAAACCCTTCTTACTCAGTGACAGTTCATATGACTCGCCGAGTTTGAAGAACCACTCGTCGAGTTCCAGGCAATCTTCATAGGACTCGCCGAGTTGTTCATCCAACTCGCCGAGTCTAAGACCATCTTCATAGAACTCGCCGAGTTCCACTTTGGGACTCGCCGAGTCCCTTCGACCCACTTCCCATACAGACCAAATCTGAGACATGCAATGCTTCTAAACCATAGATCTATGCTCCTAGGGCATGCTTATCACGTAAAGTTGCAAACTTTACGTGCATGCATGGCCTTATAAGCTCAAAAAGGAAAATCCAAGCTCTTTAAGAGGTCATATACTCAATAGGGACCCCAATAACTCCAACCACAGAGACTTTACACTTCTAAGATGTCCGTAAGGTCCCAATCTGAAGTCCTTTTAGAACATAGAGCATAAATACATGGAGTTTGAGGTTTTAGGGCTTGAAAACCACTAATTTGGGACAAAAAGGGGATCTAATGAACTAGTGATTAAGGTAAGAACTTTTCTACCTGAATGGAAGCTTCCCACAGTGTAGATTCCGGATCTACCTCCCCTCCTTGTACACTTCAACCTCTTCCTTCTTCTTCTAAGCTACAAACCTTCTTTACCAAGCCAAAATCACTCTTAAGAACAATATGGGGGCTTGGGTTTCTTTCTACAGCTCTCTGGAAGTGTTAGGTACAAAGGAGGCCAAGTTAGAACGTTTAAATAGGGTGCAAACACCCGGATTAGGGTTTTTGCCCAGACAGGGTCTACTCGCCGAGTCCAAAGTTCAGACCCCGCATCTTATCCCGCTCCTACTCGGCGAGTTGGTCCTGCAACTCGCTGAGTCCAAGGAAAAATGCACTATTTTTAAAATATTAATCACAAGGAGTACGTACCAGGAACCAAGTGCTACAAATCTCCGCCACTTATTTTAGACTTCGTCCTCGAAGTCTGCTGCTCGATCCTGAAACAGCTCGGGGTAGTGCTCCATTATCTCTTCCACCGGCTCCCAAGTCCACTCCGATCCCTTCTGGTGCTGCCATTGCACCTTCACGAGTTCCACCCTCTTGTTCCTTAGATCCTTCGACTTCCTGTCGAGGATTGCCACAGGCCGCTCGATGTAATTCATGCTGTCATCGACTTGAATATCCTCCAAAGGTACCACTGTCGAGTCGTCTACCAAACACTTCCGCAACTGAGAGACGTGAAAATTGTTGTGGATCTGGCTGAGTTCGGCTGGCAGATCCAACCTATACACCACCTTGCCCACCCGGGCTACAACCCTGAATGGCTCGATGTACCTTGGGCCCAACTTGCCTCGCTTCCTGAATCGGATGACGCCTTTCCATGGCAACACCTTCAGGAGAACCATATCCCCGACTTGGAATTCCAAGTCTGAATAGCGCTTGCCGGCATAACTTTTTTGCCGACTCTGAGCAGTCTGAAGCCTGCTCCGGACCTGCTGGATCTTCTCTGTCGTCTGGAGCACCACTTCGGTGCTTCCCATGACCCTCTGGCCAACCTCTCCCTAACGTATCGGGGTCCTGTACCTCCTCCCATACAACATCTCGAAGGGAGGACGGTCGATGCTCGCATGGTAGCTATTATTATATGAGAACTCCGCCAATGGGAGGTAGGTATCCCAACTACCTTCGAAATCCAGAACACATGCCCGCAACATATCCTCTAACTTTTGGATGGTCCGCTCGCTCTGCCCATCCGTCTGCAGGTGAAAGGCGATGCTGAAATGCAGATGAGTACCCAACTCGTCATGAAACTTCTGTTGGGTTTTGAGCATTCTAACACTTCCTAAGTGTACATGTAACCCTAATAAACCTTGGAACTATGTTTGTCTAAGATACATGAAAATAATTATTTTTCCAAGGTTCATATCCTAACTAGCATGGCATGGGGAACATGAATCAATTAAAGCTAGTAGAAATACTTACCTTGTAGTAGTAGTTGATTGCTTGGAGTTTTAGAGCCTAGCACCAATAGTGTGAATGCCTCAAATGGAAATCACAAATCACCACAAACTTGGAACTTTGAGAGAATAGTCACAACTATCTTGAAATCGGCCCTCTTGCTTTACTCACCTCAACTAGTGTGTTTTCAAGAACCAAAGCCTCCTTTATATAGTGTGGTGGATTAGGGTTACATCCATGTAAACCCTAATACCCATGTCTCTTCATTTCCATGAGATCCATGGGTTAAAGCTCCATGGAGTATCCATGGACTTTCCATGCAAGCCTAGCCCATTCCAAATGAGCATTAGCCCACACTATATAAATATAGAAGCCTATATTTAATTAGTAATATCTTTGATCTCTAAATTAATCCTAGATTAATTATTGATCAATACTAATTAAATAATATGATCTTATATTAATATATTAGAACTTATAATATATTATTAAATCATAACTTGTACTATTCTCAAAAGATTATCCATAAATTGTTCGGGTGAAGTGCAACCCAAATGGACCATGACGGGTTGGGTCAAGTACATACCAAATATAGTTATGGACTTAGACACGATATCCAACAGTCTCCCACTTGGATAAGGCTAATAACTATAGTTGCAAGTATGACTTCAGGAACCGATCAGCAATCGTGGCTCTTTAAACTCTGTTGAACTAGAACGCGCCATTTTAGATAAGTGATCATATAATCCTCTATTCAAGATATCAGCCGGACAAATACATGGAGCATGGTCTTACTTATTGTCCAGCATTTGTTTCCCGATTTCCGATTTGTTTGACATAGAACTCAACTGAACACATCAATTTAGTTCTGACCGGGCCTGGTACATAGGTCAAAACAAAATCATCGAGAGGCACAGATATCGCTTCTAATCCTAGAAGGAACAGATAAACTTCGACTCATATGTTTGTTCTACCACTCATTGAATTATACACAAAGGCACGTTTTATAACATCGAGTTACCAATGCATTTTTGTATAATCAATGCATAACCAACTCGTAAGTAACAAATCATATCTCTAGGTTTGAAGACTTATATGATATTACCGTCTCACGATCACTCAAGATAAAATTTCATGAAGTGATTCCAGTGAGCGTGGGTTGAGTCCAATGCTCAGAACTTATGAGCACTCATGATAGTTGTAGCCATGTCCAACACCTTAGACCTCTGCAACCAATCATGACAGTCTTGATTCATACCTACTTCCGACATATGACCGACCGTGGAGGTTTGACTAATATGATATACCAAACATAATTATTCTGGAAGTCAAAACATGCAAAAAGAAATATAGTAAACGATCGACAAGAGATAGCAACACTTTACTCATAAATAAAACACCTTTTATTCATCATCTAATGTCAATTACACTTTACAAATTTCATAATTTATCTAACTACTAAAACTTATATCATCCTTCAGCCCTATGCTCCGAGCATGCTGGAGATGCTTAACCCTACTCAGTCCCTTCGTGAGGGGATCTGCTGGGTTCTCATCCGATGATACCCTCTTTGCCATGAGGATTCCTTCTTCTATTTGATGTCTGATGAAGTGATATTTTCTGTCAATGTGTCTGGATCTCCCATGATCTCTTGGTTCCTTGGCTAAGGCAATCACATTATTGCTGTAACAGAAAATCTCCATTGGCTCCTTTATAGCTGGTACAACTCCAAGGTCTCCGATGAAGTTCTTTAGCCATATAGCCTCCTTTGCTGCCTCGCTTGCTGCTATATACTCTGATTCACAAGTGGAATCAGCCACTGTCTCCTGCTTGGAACTTTTCCAAGTAATTGCCCCTCCGTTTAGGGTAAAGACCCAGCCCGAATGAGAGCGGAAATTATCCTTGTCAGTCTGAAAGCTAGCATCATTGTACCCTACAACTCTCAAGCTATCACTCCTACCAAGGGTAAGGACCCAGTCCTTAGTCCTTCGCAGGTACTTGAGGATATTCTTTACCGCAGTCCAGTGTGCCTTGCCAGGGTTCCCCTGATACCTGCTCACCATGCTCAAAGCAAAAGCTACATCAGGTCGAGTACACGTCATAGCAAACATGATCGATTCTACAGCTGAAGCATAAGATAGTCGACTCATTTCTGCTACCTCACCTCAGTACTAGGGCTTTGTGTCTTACTCAATCTGGCGTTACTCTGAATGGGTAACTCACTTTTCTTGGAGTTACGCATGTTGAATCTTTTCAACACTTTGTCCACATAGGTGCTTTGACTAAGTCCAATTAGTCTTTTACTCCTGTTTCTCAATATCCTTATCCTTACAATATAGGCAGCTTCTCTGATGTGCACAAAAGTACTCACTAATTTTAATATTTATAACCTAACAAACTTAACTAACTATGCACTTATAGGCAGTGTACCGAGTCAGATTATAGTATAGCTTGAGTAAGTCGGGTGTCGATCACAGGGAACGGTGTTCTAATTAATTTATTTACTATTAAATTAACCTAATTTATTAACAAGTTTAAAAGGGTTTTATCTGGTTTTACAAGATCAGAGGAAATTAAATTAAATTAAATAAATAAAAACACACTCTTGTTTAGTTTGAATCCACTTCTCCCTTATGGCTAGCTAATGATTACGGATTATTAAGTTGGTTTTTAGTTGTATTATTAATTTAGTTCTAACTTACCAATAATTAACTAATTCATGTCAAACCATGTATGTTCACACATAATTAAACACATAACTAATTATGAATGTAAATATGCTATGTAAGATTTGTTGTATAAACGCAATTATGATCACAATACACGTTCTCTAGCACAACTAAGCTTTATTTATTCTAATTACTAACTAAGATTGGTCAATCCTAGCTCTAACAATTCAATGTTCACTAAATCATTAGGTAAACAGGTTCATGCAGTTTAATGGTCACTAAGCTACACAGAACATGCAATCAAGCAATTAGAAAAACAAATAATAACATGCTAGGTTATACATGTCAAACACAAGCAATTTTTACCAACTAAACTTAATCCATAAACATATAACTATTCATAAGTTTAAAGCTTCATCTAGCTAAACAAGAGTAGCTAGATTCAGCTGCTCATCATAGCAACTAAACCAACACAACTAAAAATAATGAAAGACATGTTCTTATTTAACTAAAATATAAACCTCTATTCTTTTTGGTGTTGAAAACCTTCTTCCAAAACCCTTATTTCGTTCTGAATCGTCTCCTGGAACTCTTTCCTTCTACCAAAAGCTTGTCCTTTTCGTAATAATTAGGAGAACTTATATAATCTTCAAAAACCCATGCCACGTTGTGGCCAGAGGAGTGCCACGTCGTGGGCTTCAAGTAATCCGTATCCTCTAAGGAAATCCTCCGCGTCGCGATGTCTATCTTCTGGAAACCCCATGCCACGTCGTGGGCTTCATCGCCACGTCGTGAATTAAGTATTTATCGTGAATTTATTCTTTTCTTGTCTTTCAAGCCTCCCATGTTCCACATTTTGTCACTTTTGGTCCCTCTCTTCGAAAATCCTTTATATTGACTGAAAATAACAATTTAAAGTTATAAGTATCATTATTCTAAACATATTATCAATTTATTAATAAAAATGTACTTAAATATTGCCTAAAAATAAGTATAAATATGGCAATATCAAAATACCCCACACTTAGGCATTGCTTGCCCCCAAGCAAATTTAAACTTAATTCTTAATTACTAACACCACACAGAACAATCCGACTCTAGTTCAGCCATTATGCCAAGACCTCAACGCATGCATTTGTGTCTAAAATTTTCCTAAAGTACCCCCCATACTTTAAATACTCACAATCTTCATAAACACTCGCCCACTTTTTCCGAACAATGCTCATTTTATGCAACCCTCCGAATCCATCCGCAGAAAACCTCCTTATCCTCAAGGTATTTTTAGTTGAGCAACCTAAGCATACATAATCTAGAATTACAATCATTGATACCACTATGGAGCTCTTTTGGAATTCTTCACTCAAAACCTACATGCTTAAGCAGAGGCGCTCAACCTCAACCTTTATCGGTTAATGATAATAATTTTCTTGGATACATTTCAGGTTTAGGCTGCTAAACATATTGCATCCCTCAAACCAAGCGGGGTTATGTTTTTGTTCCATGATTTCACTAAAATAAGGGAGGCCACAAATGCACTATAACGTGTATTGGCTCAACTAAACATTTGAACTTTCATTGGATCATCCCACATAATACTAGCAATTATAGCTCAAATTATTACTGCTAGATTTAATTATTAAAAATTTCAATTTTCAAATTTTCAATTTTTACTATCAAATTCTATGATTATTTAGTAATTTACTTTTTCTACCCCTACCCCACACTTATTTCATACAATGCCCTCATTGTATGCATAAAAATAAATCAAAATTAAAGAAAAGGGAGAAAAAGGAACAAACTCCCCTAGGATAGTGGCGTGAGCATCTCCAAAAGTGTGGAAAACGTGCATTTTGAATATGGACTTCCAAAAATAGAAACTCGGTGTAGAACTGGGTGAATACGTAAATAAACCACGAACATGACTCGAAACTTCAATTCTTCAAAGTGGGTGTTTGTAAGTAAAAATGTGGGCAGTGATAAACGGGGACACGTCGTGGCAGGTAACTGGCCACGTCGTGATATGGGATGAAAGCGCGAACACCAAACTGCTTAATTTCTTCAGATTGCAAGAGCGCCACGACATGGCGTAAGAATTTCACGTCGTGGAAACTGGACATCAGCAGAAAACACCTTATTTGTTTCATTTACTCTAGCAACTTGATCAATGTCTAAATGGTTTAAGATGCTTCTATGCAAATATATTTCACAACTGTAACCTCTCTCCTACTAATATACCCCACTTATCTTGAATTGTGGGTTCCAACTCACGACTCTAAGCTTCCTTGACTAGACAAACACGACTCGAAAGTTAACCTTCTATGCTCCTTAGAATTCCAATGCTAATCTGAAAAATGGAACAACCCAAAAGAAATAAAAAAAGTAACATCATAGTTTAAGAATGGTTGACATTACACACCAAATTCAAACATAAAAAAACTAAAAACTACTCAAAAACAAGATCAATCATCATCTTGATCTTGTGCTCCACTTGGCCCTGCCCCGTCATTCTGCGGACGCATAGCTCCTCCCATGTCGGAAAATAAGGATACTGTGGTGGCATAGAAGGTGGTCGGGTCACACCCAAATGCGAATAAATACCCTCAGTAAGCTGGGTATGGTAAATGGCATGCCCCCGTAGATTATCCAAATACGTTCCCACCCGACTCTGAAAAGGGTCGGTGGGCACTCCCTGCACATACTGGGAAGCAGCACGCTCTCTCTCGACTTCACCTCTAGCCCACACATGCCGACGCCGCGGTCTGGCTGGTGGTTGCTGTCCTGGCTGCGCCTCCTCTTGTTCGTCATCTATCGACAGTATAACAAAACGACCCCCGATATTCACCACCGCTCGCATAACACCCAAGACTTGAATGGTCAAGTCTGTTTCCGGGAATCAAGTAAGATTCCTCACAAAGTCATGGGTCAAAATATGATATGACCTAGCAAGGCGAGTAACCAAATGCCCCTAGTAATCGGGCTCCCAGGCCTAGAATTGGCCGCTTTCTTCCCCATGAACCTTGCCAACATATAAGGTAAATCACAGCGAACTCCCGGGGTAATAAGAGTCCATAAATAAAACAAATTCTGAATGGGGACTTTATCACCATGATGCTTGTGATTTATTGAAAAAGTGATAAGGCGGTGTAAAAATCGGAAAACAGGATTCCGAATTTGTGACTCACTCGAGTCATGAGTGTTGTACTCATGGTTAGAAATGCCCCGCCAGAACTGAACATCCATAATGCCGGGAGTAAAATCCCGAACGCATCCACGCAAGAACGGTATGAAACACGAAGATTGCATCTCCACTTCGGTATAAAGCCCCATACGCCAAGCGAATTCCCGAAGACTACACTCTCTATAAACACCACCCAAACGAAACACAAGTGCACGGTTGTAGGTGAAATCAAGGGTGCGTTCCTCGAAGCATACGGTAGAGAAAAACTCTACCGACAATTCCCGGTACACGGGTTCTTGGATGGCAAACAAATTCCTCCACCCGTGACAAGTGAAAGAAAATTGGTCCCCTTCGTATGTTTTCAACCAATAGCGTGCCAACTCAGCCACCATTCCCACTCCACCAAGCCATCCCCAATCGATAAATTGGGGCTATCACAAACTCCCTATTGTACAGCCATCCTAACCGATTCTCGTAAGTAGTTAACAACGGTCGGGAATGTTTTGAGGAAACTGGTATAAGGGATGTATACTTGCTACATCTATCGGGTTTTCCTCCTGTGGAACAGCTCGTCGTGGTCCCATTTCTGTATACAAAATCAAACCAAAACAGCAAACATCCAAAACGACGTGGCCAGGCTACGCCACGTCGTGGGCCGCAGTCGGTCACAGTTCTTGGATCGGTCCATTTATATGACATTTCTACCAAAATTAGTGCTTGGGGTTTGTTCCTATGGAAATTTAAGGGACATGCAATCTAAAATCAACCACTACATTCAACCAATTTCGTGAATCATACAAACCCTAACCATGAAAACTTGAAATTGGAAGAACTAACTACAAAAAATGAGTAGAATACATACCAAGTAGAGTAAATTGACAAGATCTTGCAAGGAAATTTGAAATAGATTAAGGAATTGGTTGTGGGGTTTTGATGTTCCCGTTCGTGCGGCAGTTTTCAAGTGGGGAATGAGAATTATCGGTCAAAGGGTTTTAAGGAAATGGCCCCCCTTACTTTTTAAAGGCCATGACGTGGCTAGCTATGCCCACGTCGTGGACCTTAAATCTGTCATCTGGTCCCGTGTTTTCAATTTGACCCACGACGTGGCTGGCTATGCCCACGTCGTGGAAACTGCCCAAATGCAAAATTTTAATAAAGTCTCACATATTAACTAATTACTTTGCATTTCCTTCATTATTTAAAGTTCCCCATAGCTAATTCTTTACTAATTATCAGTTATTAGATGATGAGTTGATGTCTTTCCTAAAAAATTAAAAGAAAAGAAAATGCAAACCAAACTCGGGTTGCCTCCCGAGAAGTGCTTCTTTTTCTTGGAGTCTTGAGCTAGACTCTGTGCCTTCTACGTTGAATATTCTGAAGAGTCCACCATTAAGATCTTTTGTTCCTTAAACCGCCGCTTGTAAGCTTGAACTCGCCTTTTATATGCCTTCTTTGAATTCTCCTTTTTAGCTTTGCCCTCTTCTTCAAGCTTTCGTTTTGTGCCCTTAGTTTGTTCCTTGCACTCCATAGCAGCCTCCTCTTCTTTCACCACCGACTTTGTTACTCTTGAAGTGACCTCCTCTTCATCACTTGTTATCTCCTCATCCTCTTTGCTCACCCAAGAAGGCGGACTCTTGTAAGCTATGACTTCAATCAAATATGGAACAGATGCCCTCGGTTTTGTCCTTTTGACTCGATGAACTGTCGTTATCTCTTCTTCCATAAGCTTTTCCAGTTCTTCTAGTTTATTCTCTTTGTTAATTGTGAGCAACTCTTATTTATCTTCTTGAAAGTCATCTTTTATCCCACAGACTTCTTGTTCATCTCCAACCCTCAAAGCGAGCTTAGACTCGCGGATATCAACAAGGGCTCCAGCAGTGTTAAGTAATGGACGACCAAGGATTATTGGTGATGGGTTTTGAGCATTCTAACACTTCCTAAGTGTACATGCAACCCTAATAACCTTGGATCTATGTTTGTCTAATTATCATGCAAAGTTGAATTCCAAGGTTATATTCCTATCTAGCATACATGGAGAACAATTTTAACTTGAATCATAGATAGAATAACTTACCTTGTTGTTGCTTGTGTTCCTTGAAACCTTGTGAGCCTAGCACCTCAAGTGTGATGCCTCAAATGCTTCACACAACACCAAATGCTCTTGGAAAGACTCTTGAGATAATACACACTTCTCAAAATCGGCCAAGCCCTCTAGTTTCTTAGTGTAGCCCATTTTGGTGGAGAATATGCTTCTTATATAGTGTTGACACATCTAGGGTTAGACCATGTAAACCCTAAAGTGTCATGACTCTTCATTTCCATGACCCATGGGTTTGTAACTCCCATGGAGCATCCTATGGGTAGAACCCAACTTGATAATCCATGGAGCCTCTTAGTCCACTATACAAGATATGGATGATTTACATAATCAACCCATATATTTAATTAGTTATCCTTTGATCACTTAATTAATTCCAAATTAATTCTTTGATCAACTAATCAAATAATATTATTAATATATTAGAACTTATAATATATTAACAATCTCCAAGTGTTATTTCTCTCATTTAGTCTATCCAATTGCATGGTGCCATGCAACCCAAATGGACCATGCCGGGTCGGGTCAAGTACACACCTGAAATAGTTATGGACTTAGACACCTTATCCAACAGTCTCCCACTTGGATAAGTCTAATAACTATATCTCTAGTACTTCAGGAACCGACCGGCAATCGTAGCTCTTTCAAGGTCTCTCGGAACTGAGAAGATGATGATACGCCATTTAAGATAAGTGATCATATAATCCTCCGTTCTAGATATCAGCCGGACAAATACATGGAACATTGTCTTGCTTATTGTCCAGCATTTGTTTCCCGATTTCCGATTTGTTTGACATAGAACTTAATTGAACACATCAACTTAGTTCTGACCGGGCCCGGTACATGGGTCAAAAATCATCGAGGGGCCCAGATATCAGCTTCTAATCCAAGAAGGAACAGATAAACTTCGACTCATATGTTTGTTCTACCACTCATTGAATTACACACAAAAGTACGTTTTATAACATCGAGTTACCAATGTGATTTCGTACAGTCAATGCATAACCAACTTGTAAGTAACAAATCGTATCTCTAGGTTTGAAGACTTATATGATATTACCGTCTCACGATCACTCGAGATAAAATTCCATGAAGTGATTCCAGTGAGCGTGGGTTGAGTCCAATGCTCAGAACTTATGAGCACTCATGATTGTTGTAGCCTTGTCCAAGACCTCTACAACCAAACATGACAGTCTTGATTCATATCTACTTCCAACATATGACCGACTGTGGAGGTTTGAATAATATGTCATACCAAACAAAATTATTCTGGAAGTCAAAACATGCAAAAGAAATATAGTAAACGATCGACAAGAGATAGCAACACTTTACTCATAAATAAAACATCTTTTATTCATCATCTAATGTCAATTACACTTTACAAATTTCTGGGTTATCTAACTACTAAATCTAATATCATCCTTCAGCCCTATGCTCCGAGCATGCTGGAGATGCTTAACCCGAGTCAGTCCCTTTGTGAGGGGATCTGCCGGATTCTCATCTGATGATACCCTCTTTGCCACGAGGTATCCTTCTTCGATCCGATGTCTAATGAAATGGTATTTTCTGTCGATGTGTCTGGATCTCCCATGATCCCTTGGCTCCTTGGCTAAGGCAACAGCACTTTCACTATTATAGAAAATTTCCATTGGCTCTTTAATAGCTGGTACAACTCCAAGGTCTCCAATGAAGTTCTTCAGCCATATCGCCTCCTTTGCTGCTTCGCTAGCTGCAATATACTCTGATTCACAAGTAGAATCTGCCACTGTCTCTTGCTTGGAACTCTTCCAAGAAATTGCTCCTCCGTTTAGGGTAAAGACCCAGCCCGACTGAGAGCGGAAATTATCCCTATCAGTCTGGAAGCTAGCATCACTATACCCTACAACTCTCAAGTCATCACTCCTACCGAGGGTAAGAACCTAGTCCTTAGTCCTCCGCAGGTACTTGAGGATATTTTTTACCGCAGTCCAGTGTGCCTTGCCAGGGTTCGCTTGATACCTGCTAACCATGCTCAAGGCAAAAGCTACATCGGATCGAGTACACGTCATAGCATACATGATCGATCCTACAGCCGAAGCATAAGGTGTTCGACTCATTTCTGCTATCTCAGCCTCAGTGCTAGGGCTTTGTGTCTTACTCAATCTGGTGTTATTCTGGATGGGTAACTCTCCTTTCTTGGAATCCTGCATGCTGAATCTCTTCAGCACCTTATCCAAGTAGGTACTCTGACTAAGTCCAATTAGTCTTTTACTCCGATCTCTCAAGATCCTTATCCCTAAAATATAGGCAGCTTCACCAAGGTCCTTCATAGCGAAACACTTCCCAAGCCAGGACTTTACTTCCTGCAGGGTTGGAATGTCGTTTCCTATGAGTAGTATGTCATCCACATACAATACCAAAAAGCTAACTATACTCCCACTAGCCTTGACATACACACAAGATTCATCTTCACTCCTAGAAAAGCCAAATTCCTTGACCTTTTCATCAAAGCAAAGATTCCATCTGCGAGGTGCTTGCTTCAATCCATAAATGGATTTCTTAAGCTTACACACTCTATTAGGGTACTCGTTGCTGACAAAACCCTCTAGTTGACTCATGTAAACATCTTCAGCCAACTTTCCATTAAGGAAAGCGGTTTTGACATCCATCTGCCATATTTCATAGTCATGAAATGCAACTATGGCTAACAGAACCCGAATAGACTTAATCTTGGCTACCGGAGAAAAGGTCTCATCATAATCCACTCCAGGAATTTGAGAGAAGCCCTTTGCAACCAGTCTAGCCTTATAAGTGTGTACTTTACCATCCATGTCGGTCTTCTTCTTGAAGACCCATTTGCACCCTACTATCTTACGACCTGGTACATTCTCAACCAAGTTCCAAACATGATTGTCATACATGGATTGTATCTCGCTATCCATAGCCTCTTTCCATTTAGCAGACTCGGGGCCTGCCATGGCTTCCTCGTAGCTGTTAGGGTCATCTTGACTTACTAGTGTCCCATCACTAATAAGTGTCTCACCTTCTGCAGTAATATGGAATCCATAGTAATGCTCAGGTGCACTCCTAACTCTCGTGGAACGTCTCAGAGGTACAGATTTGTCAATTGGCTCAACCGGAGTTTCCTCCTCAAGTTGAGGGCTAGAGTTTGAAGTTCCTTCACCGCTTGATTCTTGAATTTCTTCAAGATCAATTTGCCTCCCACTGTCTCCTTGGCTTATAAACTCTCTTTCTTGAAAGACTCCTCTTCTTGCTACAAAGACCACATTATCACTAGGTCTGTAGAAGAGGTAACCAAAGGATCGCTGTGGGTAACCGATGAAAATACACCTCTCGCTTCGAGGTTCGAGCTTATCATGAGTCTCGCGTCTCACGAAAGCCTCGCAACCCCAAATCTTGATGTGGTCTAGTTTAGGTACTTTACCAGTCCACATCTCGTGAGGAGTTTTGGCAACTTTCTTTGTAGGGACTAGATTATGAATATGGGCGGCAGTCTCTAAGGCATACCCCCAGAATGAGATTGGTAGCATAGCTCGACTCATCATGGAACGAACCATATCTAACAAGGTTCGATTACGCCTCTCAGCCACACCATTCAACTGTGGTGTCCTGGGAGGTGTCAATTGTGAGACTATCCCACATTCCCTTAGATAGTCGAAGAACTCTGAACTAAGATACTCACCACCACGATCGGATCGAAGCATCTTAATGTTCCTGCCCAATTGATTCTCGACTTCCTGTTTAAATTCCTTAAACCTCTCGAAAGTCTCTGACTTATGCTTGATCAAGCAGACATATCCATATCTACTATAATCATCAGTAAAAGTCAAATAATAACGATTAGCATCCCTTGTGGCATGTTTGAATGGTCCACACACATCCGTGTGTATAAGGTCCAACAAACCTTCACCCCTCTCACACGAACCTGTGAAGGGTGACTTTGTCATTTTTCCAAGTAAGCATGATTCGCAACTATCATCTGACTTTAGGTCAAACGACTCCAAAACTCCATCCTTTTGGAGTTGGCCTATGCGTTTCTTGCTTATATGTCCAAGACGACAATGCCATAAAGATGCTTTATCCAAGTTATTATTAGTAGAATCAATACACAAAACATTATTTCCTAAGTTATCTACAACAGATACAGCTTCATACACACCATCACAAGGTAATGCTTTAAAATAAAGAACATTATTAAAGAAAGCATCAATAGAACCAACTTCATTATTAAATGAAAAGGTAAACCCTTGTTTGTACAAAGCATGAAAGGAAATAATATTTCTTGCCATTCCTGGCGAGTAACAACATTTATTCAAATCTAAACTAAACCCACTACTTAGCGATAAAGTATAAACTCCAATCTTGGTAACAGGTATAGCTTTCCTATTCCCCATGATCAAGTTTATCCTTCCTTGCTCCACATCCTCACATCTTCTTAGTCCCTGCAAGTCACAACAAATATGAATACCACACCCGGTATCAAGGACCCAAGAATTAGAATGGGGTGAGTTATTAGAAATGATAGTGTAAATACCTGCATGGTTGGGTTTAACTTTCCCATCCTTCACATCTTGCTGGTATTTTGGGCAGTTCCGCTTCCAATGAGATTTTTCATGGCAATAGAAGCATTCAGCCTCTTTTGGGTCAGAAGAAGGAGTAATGAAACCTTTCTTGGTTCCACTTGAAGACGAGCCATCAAGGGTCCGAACCTTGGTACCCTTAGAAGAGCTCTTTCTCTTCCTCCCTCGACTTTTCCCGATTGCCAAAACCGGAGTAGAGTTTTGAGTAGGAGTGATAGCAACCGACTTCCCCTTAAGACCTGATTATGCGGTCTTGAGAAGTCCCTGAAGTTTGCTGAGGGTGACTTCTTCCTTGTTCATGTGATATGTCATGCGGAATTGATCATAGCACGATGGTAAGGAATGCAAAATAATATCTATTGCAAGATCCTCCGGGAAGTTCACATTAAGCTTCAGCAAACGATCCACATACCTTTGCATTTTCTGCATGTGGCTCGTGACGGATTCCCCGTCCTTCATCATGGTTGTTATCATGGAGCAGATGATTTCATACCTCTCTTGTCGTGCACTTTGATGGTATCTTTCCATCAAATCTTGGTGCATTTCATAAGGGTAGAAATCCTCATAAGACTTTTGGAGTTCCGCTGTCATCGTGGCCATCATGATGCAAGCCACTTTCGTAGCATCCCTTTCATGTGCCCGAAAGTCAGCGATCTCCTGAGGAGTGGCAGTGGTCTCATCAATCTCCTTAAGCTCCTTGTCAAGGACATATTCTTTGTCCTCGTAGCGGGTAATCATCCTGATGTTTCTGATCCACTCATTGAAGTTGGATCCATCAAAGGTGACTTTCCCAGACAAGTTCATAAGGGTAAAGGAGCCATTAGGATTAGAGCCAGAAGCATTGTTGAAAGACAAGATTAGTTTAGATATAAGAGAGTCCTTAATAAAACACCCAAATGTAATATTAAGGCTAGGATCCAATCAAAATATAATATAACTTAGAAGAGGTATGCCGTAATCTAAGCTATATCATATTTGAAAGGTAGGTGAATGACGATTCACCAATTTTCACCACGAAAACCGCAATATTTTAGTATTAGGTTTTTGAATGGTTCTTAGAAATTCCTAGATTCTTTGAGATTCAATGAACTTTTCAAAGGCATGTTTCAATCTCGAGTGTGCCCTCCAAGTTTTGTGACTGGGATACCGAGGATCACAAAACGAGGTGTGAAGTAACCATGCAAATCACTTGGTACCCTTAAAGTTTATCACTCAATCGATGTGCCGGTTAACCACACACGCTCCATCGATACTATAATAAACCCTAAGTCACCCTTTACCTACCTTGTTAAGTCCAAGTTAGTGTGCCGGTTAACCACACACGCTCCACCAACGACTTAATCAAAGTGTAAAGTGTAATTTCATGGAATAGCACCTTATTCACATTTTTCCTAAAGTAACTAAGATTGGGAATTTAATAAAACATTTAGTTACTTTATAATATTCATCATACTTTGAATGAGAATTAATAAGTCCTTGTCTTACCCGTTCGGCTAACGACCCTCCACCGATCAAGCAAGCGGTGGGTGAGAGTGGACACCCATTAAGTCACCATTTTATAGGCAACAACCTTATACCCACCTTATAGACCGGCTTCGTGAATGAGACGTACTAGCGGTAAGACGACTTTGTTCTTATACATACATATATATATATATATATATATATATATATATATATATATATATATATATATATATATAATTATTAAATCATAATAATATAAGTATAAGGGTTGAATTTTAACTTTTAAAATTCTAGGGGTTGGAACTAAAGTTTTAACTTAACTTTACTTGTTCCAAAACTTGAGGGCAAGTTTTGTAAACTTTCAAAGCTTTTCATTTCTTGTAACTTATGAGTTTAATAGAGTAATAAAATGAGGACTTTTCATTTTTCCTAACTCTTGTGTTCTTTTAATGGTTTTTAATCCAAGAGACTTTTGGTTTTCCATAACTTGAGGACAAGTTATGGACTCCATTAAAACACATTATGATCATGAATTAATCTACCACATAGGTTACAAATAATTCCTATGATCATCTAAACATCATAAGAACAAGAATATGAATATGAACACTTTCAAGAATCAAAATCACATTTAATCTTTGTAATTTTGATAACTAGTTGTTGTAAATGAGTTAGAAAAGAGATTACACCTTCTAAAATAAGTTTTCAAGTACCAAAACATTTTAGGGTAATGATTCTAATCCATTTCCAGCAACTCAAGTCGAAATTCTGCACTCTGTCGACCCTACTCGCCGAGTGCATAAACCTACTCGCCGAGTAGGTTGAAGATACACGTGAACTCGTCGAGTCCTCCCCATGGACTCGCCGAGTCCATCAATCAGACAGCAAGATTTTCGACTTTCTTCAACTTTTAAGCACAAATAACAAACGAACAAGCCTAGGCTCTGATACCAATGATGGGTTTTGAGCATTCTAACACTTCCTAAGTGTACATGCAACCCTAATAACCTTAGATCTATGTTTGTCTAATTATCATGCAAAGTTGAATTCCAAGGTTATATTCCTATCTAGCATACATGGAGAACAATTTTAACTTGAATCATAGATAGAATAACTTACCTTGTTGTTGCTTGTGTTCCTTGAAACCTTGTGAGCCTAGCACCCCAAGTGTGATGCCTCAAATGCTTCACACAACACCAAATGCTCTTGGAAAGACTCTTGAGATAATACACACTTCTCAAAATCGGCCAAGCCCTCTAGTTTCTTAGTGTAGCCCATTTTGGTGGAGAATATGCTTCTTATATAGTGTTGACACATCTAGGGTTACACCATGTAAACCCTAAAGTGTCATGACTCTTCATTTCCATGACCCATGGGTTTGTAACTCCCATGGAGCATCCTATGGGTAGAACCCAACTTGATAATCCATGGAGCCTCTTAGTCCACTATACAAGATATGGATGATTTACATAATCAACCCATATATTTAATTAGTTATCCTTTGATCACTTAATTAATTCCAAATTAATTATTTGATCAACTAATCAAATAATATTATTAATATATTAGAACTTATAATATATTAACAATCTCCAAGTGTTATTTCTCTCATTTAGTCTATCCAATTGCATGGTGCCATGCAACCCAAATGGACCATGCCGGGTCGGGTCAAGTACACACCTGAAATAGTTATGGACTTAGACACCTTATCCAACAATTGGAACATCCGGATCTTCTTTCATGTCCAAGACTACAAAGTCTATTGGAAAAACAAATTTTCCAATTTTCACCAAAATATCCTCCACGATGCCACGAGGTTGTGTCACCGAACGATTCGCCATGTGAATCTTCATTTTTGTAGCCTTCATCTTCTGAATCTCCAATTTTTGATAAAATGAAAAAGGCATCAGATTAATGTTAGCCCCAGAATCGGCTAAAGCATTAACCTTCATTTTATTCCCAAACTCACATGGAAGAGTGAGGCGTCCAGGATCCCCCATCTTTTCTGGTGTTTCTCCCAACACAGCTTTTGAAGTTTGTTCACTTAGAATCACTGTAGACTGCTTCTTTAATTGCCTTCGAGTGTCTATCAAGTCTTGCAGTAATTTCTGGTTCTCAGGAGCTTTGGATAAGGACTCGACAAAGGGGGTATTAATTGGGATTCCCTTCACATGCTTTACATACTCTAAATGCTCCTTCTCCAGTAGACTAAGTGCAGCTCGGGTGGGAAATGGCAAAGGTGGCTGATAAGCTGGAACGAGCTCAAAGGGTTTTTTATCAGACATGTGCCACGTCGTGGCTAGAGGAATGCCACGTCGTGGCGAGCCTGGTTCAACAATTTCTCCACTTTCGATCCTTGATTTCTTGGGCTGCTGCGGTTCTTCTTCCAATGCCTCCAGGAACCCAGAGATTGCATCTTCTTCAGTATCGATGGCCATTACGTGAGATTGGGTCTTTACTTCAGGATTCTTCGGGGACAATTTTTCATGAGCTAAAGTGGCTAGTTGACCAAATTGTACTTCAAGGTTATGGATGGAGGCTTGCTGATTCTTTATCAGAGTTTGTTGTTCCATAATAGCAGAATCAGTGGCATCGTGTCTCTTTTCCGAAGCTTCCATAAACTTTATCAAAATGGTCTCTAGGTCGGGTTTCTTCTCGGCTGGTGGCTGCTCCTTTTAATAAAGGCCTCGACCTGTCTGCCTATACTTTCCTTCTTTTTGTTTCTTGTACTCTTCATATGGCAGCCACTCCTTCTTCGGTTTCCTCCAGTCCTCATCAAACTTATCCCCACTAGAGTAGCACACTTGAGCTTTTCTGTTCCCAAACTCATCTACATTGCAGTCCTTGGTCAAGTGTGGACCACTCCATCTCTCGCAACCCACTCTTATGGCATGTATCGACTGGTCCATTTGTGTTGTCCTGCGATCCATATTATTCAGCATGGCCATGACAGCTGCTATTTCTTCAGGTTGGGCCCCTCCACCGCCTTTGATTCCATCTTGCCTCGGGTTGTGGTATTCGCGAGAGTGCTTTGCGAATTCTTCAATTAGCTCCTTGACCTCCCTTGGATTTTTCTTTGTCAACGGTCCTTGAGAATCAAGGATTTGTCTTGTCATCATGTTGACCCCATCATAAAAGATTGACATCTCTTGCTGCACATTTAGGTCATGTTGAGGGCAATTTCTAAGCAAGCCTTTGTACCGCTCCCATGCTTCGTATAGTGACTCCCCCGGCTGTTGCTCAAAGTTGGCTATTGCCTTCTTGAGTTTGGCTATCTTGGATGGCGGGCAAAACTGGTCCAGGAATTGCTCACGCATTTGAGCCCAAGTGGTGATTGTACCCGGTGGGAGTGCCTTTAACCACTCCTTAGCAGCTCCTTTGAAAGTTATGGGAAGCATCCTAAGCAAGACTGTGTTTTTGTTGACATTTGGGACATTGAAGTAATCCGCAATGTTGTTGACTTCATCTAGATGCTTAAAAGCATCCTCATGATCTTTCCCGAAAAATGGGATATCCTTCAGTGCAGTCAATATGTGTCCCTTCAGCTCGAATGTGGCAGTGGCAGGTATTGCGGGTTGGACTAAACCGAGACCCACATCTTCTCGGATCCGCTCCTTGTAAGCTCCCATGGACATTTCTTCAATCGCTGCCATCTCGTTCCTTGGCTCGTTCTCGGGTTCGCTCGTGTGTTCTTCAAATTCCGGCTCGGTATCGCTTTCGGACTCGGTTTGGATGGGTGTATGATCCAAATGCTCAAGATTGCTCTTGTGCCTCGCTGATGAACTTGACTCTCCTGTCCTCTTTCCCGACTTCCTAGAAAAAGCTGACTTCAATTCTTGTAAGGGCGTCTTTTTCTTGTGAAGTGCAGACTCGGGATCTTCCAGTGGTGGCACCAAGTGTGTGTTTGAGCTTCTGGTCATGAACTCCTGCAAGTTGCTAAACTAAAAACGTAAAACTGAACTAAAATAAGAAAAACTAACTTCAAACTATAAATTTAGTTTTTTTAACTGTCCACGTCGTGGCAGGTATATGGCCACGTCGTGAACTCTGTGATTCACAGAAAATTTTATTTTGCTGAAAAATTAACTTTTTGTGGTTCTTACTCCACAAGAAGGATCGGTTAATTTAATGCAAATAAATAAGCTAAAAACTAAGCCGTTCCCCGGCAACGACGCAAAAAACTTGATGTGCACAAAAGTACTCACTAATTTTAATATTTATAACCTAACAAACTTAACTAACTATGCACTTATAGGCAGTGTGCCTAGTCAGATTATAGTATAGCTTGAGTAAGTCGGGTGTCGATCACAGGGAATGCTGTTCTAATTAATTTATTTACTATTAAATTAACCTAATTTATTAACAAGTTTAAAAGGGTTTTATCTGGTTTTACAAGATCAAATGAAATTAAATTAAATTCAATAAATAAAAACACACTCTTGTTTAGTTTGAATCCACTTCTCCCTTATGGCTAGCTAATGATTACGGATTATTAAGTTGGTTTTTAGTTGTATTAGTAATTTAGTTCTAACTTACCAATAATTAACTAATTCATGTCAAACCATGTATGTTCACACATAATTAAACACAGAACTAATTATGAATGTAAATATGCTATGTAAGATTTGTTGTATAAACGCAATTATGATCACAATACACGTTCTCTAGCACAACTAAGCTTTATTTATTCTAATTACTAACTAAGATTGGTCAATCCTAGCTCTAACAATTCAATGTTCACTAAATCATTAGGTAAACAGGTTCATGCAGTTTAATGGTCACTAAGCTACACAGAACATGCAATCAAGCAATTAGAAAAACAAATAATAACATGCTAGGTTATACATGTCAAACACAAGCAATTTTTACCAACTAAACTTAATCCATAAACATATAACTATTCATAAGTTTAAAGCTTCATCTAGCTAAACAAGAGTAGCTAGATTCAGCTGCTCATCATAGCAACTAAACCAACACAGCTAAAAATAATGAAAGACATGTTCTCATTTAACTAAAATATAAACCTCTATTATTTTTGGTGCTGAAAACCTTCTTCCAGAACCCTTCTTTCGCTCTGAATCGTCTCCTGGAACTGTTTCCTTCTGCCAAAAGCTTGTCCTTTTCGTAATAATTAGGAGAACTTATATAATCTTCAAAAACCCGTGCCACGTCGTGGCCAGAGGAGTGCCACGTCGTGGGCTTCAAGTAATTCGTATCCTCCAAGAAAATCCTCCGCGTCGCGATGTCTATCTTCTGGAAACCCCATGCCACGTCGTGGGCTTCATCGCCACGTCGTGAATTAAGTATTTATCGTGAATTTATTCTTTTCTTGTCTTTCAAGCCTCCCATGTTCCACATTTTGTCACTTTTGGTCCCTCTCTTCGAAAATCCTTTATATTGACTGAAAATAACAATTTTAAGTTATAAGTATCATTATTCTAAACATATTATCAATTTATTAATAAAAATGTACTTAAATATTGCCTAAAAATAAGTATAAATATGGCAATATCATTCTCCTAGGTCCTTCATAGAGAAACACTTCCCAAGCCAGGACTTCACTTCCTGCAGAGTTGGGATGTCATTTCCTATGAGTAGTATGTCATCCACATACAATACCAAAAAGCTAACTATACTCCCACTAGCCTTGACATAAACACAAGATTCATCTTCACTCCTAGAAAAGCCAAATTTCTTGACCTTTTCATCAAAGCAAAGATTCCATCTGCGAGGTGCTTGCTTTAATCCATAAATGGATTTCTCAAGCTTACACACTCTATTAGGGTACTCGTTGCTGACAAAACCTTCTGGCTGACTCATGTAAACATCTTCAGTCAACTTTCCATTAAGGAAAGCAGTTTTGACATCTATTTGCCAAATTTCATAGTCATGAAATACAGCTATGGCTAACATGACCCTAATAGACTTTATCTTGGCCACTGGTGAAAAGGTTTCATGATAATCAACTCCCGGCGTTTGAGAATAACCCTTTGCAACCAGTCGTGCCTTATAAGTGTGTACATTACCATCCATGTCGGTCTTCTTCTTGAAGATCCATTTGCACCCAACTACCATACGATCAGGTACATGGTCAACCAAGTTCCAAACTTGATTGTCATACATGGACTGTATCTCGTTATCCATAGCCTCTTTCCATTTAGCAGCCTTAGGGCCTGCCATGGCTTCCGTGTAGCTGTTAGGCTCATCCAGACGTACTAGTGTCTCATCGCTAATAAGTGTCTCACCTTATGCAGTAATATGGAAACCATAGTAATGCTCAGGTGCATTCCTAACTCTCGTGGAATGCCTCAGAGGTACAGATTCGTCAATTGGCTCAACCGGAGTTTCCTCCTCAAGTTGAGGGATAGTGTTTGAAGTTCCTTCACCACTTGACTCTTGAATTTCTTCAACATCAATTTGCCTCCCACTGTCTCCTTGGCTTATAAACTCTCTCTCTCTCTCTCTCTCTCTCTCTCTCTCTCAAGACTCCTCTTCTTGCTACAAAAACCACATTATCACTAGGTCTGTAGAAGAGGTAACCAAAGGATCTTTGTGGGTAGCCGATGAAAATACACCTCTCGCTTCGGGGTTCTAGCTTGTCCTGAGTCTCGCGCCTCACAAAATCCTCGCAACCCCAAATCTTGATGTGGTCTAGGTTGGGTACTTTACCAGTCCACATCTCGTGAGGAGTTTTGGCAACTTTCTTTGTAGGGACTAGATTAAGGATATGGGCGGCAGTCTCTTAGGCATACCCCCAAAATGAGATTAGTAGCGAAGCTCAACTCATAATCAAATGAACCATATCCAACAAGGTTCGATTACGCCTCTCAGCTACACCATTCAACTGTGGTGTCCTGGGAGGTGTCAATTGTGAGACAATCCCACATTCCCTAAGATAGTCGAGGAACTCTGAACTAAGATACTCACCACCTCGATCGGATCGAAGCATCTTAATGTTCCTACCCAATTGATTCTCGACTTCCTGTTTAAATTCCTTAAACCTTTCAAAAGTCTCTTACTTATGCTTGATTAAGTAGACATATCCATATCTACTGTAATCATCAGTAAAAGTCAAATAATAACGATTAGCATCCCTTGTGGCATGTTTGAATGGTCCATACACATCCGTGTGTACAAGGTCCAACAAACCTTCACCCCTCTCACAAGAGCCTATGAAGGGTGACTTTGTCATTTTTCCAAGTAAGCATGATTCGCAACTATCATCTGACTTTAGGTCAAACGACTCCAAGACTCCATCCTTTTGGAGTTGGCCTATGCGTTTCTTGCTTATATGTCCAAGACGACAATGCCATAATGATGTTTTATCCAAGTTATTATTATTAATAGAATCAATACACATCACATTATTTCCTAAGTTATCTACAACAGACACAGCTTCATACACACCATCACAAGGTAATGATTTAAAATAAAGAACATTATTAAAGAAAGCATCAATAGAACCAACTTCATTATTAAATGAAAAGGTAAACCCTTGTTTATACAATGAATGAAAGGAAATAATATTTCTTGCCATTTCTGGCGAGTAACAACATTTATTCAAATCTAAATTTAACCCACTACTTAGCGACAAAGTATAAACTCCAATCTTGGTGACAGGTGTAACTTTCCTATTCCCCATGATTAAGTTTATCCTTCCTTGCTCCACATTCTCACTTCTTCTTAGTCCCTGCAAGTCACAACAAATATGAATACCACAACCGGTATCAAGGACCCAAGAGTTAGAATTGGGTAAGTTATTAGAAATGATAGTGTAAATACCTGCATGGTTGGGTTTAACTTTCCCATCCTTCACATCTTGCTGGTACTTTGGGCAGTTCCGCTTCCAATGTGCCTTTTCATGGCAATAGAATCATTCAGCATCTTTTGGGTCAGAAGAAGGAGTGATGAAACCTTTCTTGGTTCCACTTGAAGAAGAGCCATCAAGGGTCCTAGCCTTTGTACCCTTCGAAGAACTCTTTCTCTTCTTCCCTCGTCCTTTCCCGATTGCCAAGACAGGGGCAGTGTTGGTAGGAGTAGGAGTAACAATCGCCTTACCCTTAAGACCACTTTCCGCGGTCTTTAAGAGTCCTTGAAGTTTGCTGAGTGTGACCTCTTCCTTGTTCATGTGGTATGTCATGCGGAATTGATCATAACATGAAGGTAAGGAGTGCAAAATGATATCTATTGCTAGCTCCTCAGGGAAGTTCACATTTAGCTTTAGCAAACAGTCCACAAATCTTTGCATTTTCTGCATGTGGCCCGTGATGGGTTCACCATCCTTCATGAGAGTTGTTATCATGGAGGAGATGATTTCATACCTCTCTTGACGAGCACTTTGATGGTATCTTTCCATCAAGTCTTGGTGCATCTCATAGGGGTAGAAATCTTCATAGGTTTTTTGGAGATCCGCGGTCATAGTGGCCATCATGATGCATGCCACTTTGGTGGCATCCCTTTCATGTGCCCTAAACTCAACGATCTCTTGAGGAGTTGCAACTGTCTCATCAATCTCCTTAAGCTCCTTATCGAGGACATATTCTTTTTCCTCGTAGCGAGTAATCATTCTGATGTATCTGATCCATTCATTAAAGTTGGATCCATCAAAAGTGACTTTCCCACACAAGTTCATAAGAGAAAAGGAGCCACTAGGATTAGAACTAGAAGCAACGTTGTTTGCAGACATCTGATAAGAGAAGAAAGAAGGATTAGTTTAGATATAGAGATAGTCCTTAATAAAACACTCAAATGTAGTATTAAGGCTAGGACCCAATCACAATATATTATACTTAGAAGAGGTATGCCGTAATCTAAGTAAAAACATATTTGAAAGGTAGGTGAATGACGATTCACCAATTTCCACCAAAGCCGAAATATTAAAAATATTTAATTTGGTTCTTAGAAACTCCTAGATTCTTTTGAGATTCAATGAACTTTTCAAAGGCATGTTTCAATCTCGAGTGTGCCCTCCAAGTTTTGTGACTGGGATGCCGAGGATCACAAAACGAGGTGTGAAGTAACCATGCAAATTACTTGGTACCCTTAATAAATTACCCCTCAATCGATGTGTTGGTTAACCACACACGCTCCATCGATACTATGATAAATATTAAGTCACCCTTTACCTACCTTGTTAAGTCCAAGTTAGTGTGTCGGTTAACCACACACGCTCCACTAACGACTTAGACAAAGTGTAAAGTGTAATTTCATGGATTAGCACCTTATTCACATTTTTCCTACAGTAACTAAGATTGGGAATTTAATAAAACATTTAGTTACTTTATAATATTCATCATACTTTTAATGAGAATTTATAATTCCTTGTCTTACCCGTTCGGCTAACGACCCTCCACCAGTCAAGCAAGCGGTGGGTGAGAGTGGACACCCATTAAGTTGCCATTTTATAGGCAACAACCTTATACCCACCTTATACACTAGCTTTGTGAATGAGGCGTACTAGCGGTAAGACGAATTTGATCTTATACATACATATATATATATATATATATATATATATATATATATATATATATATATATATATATATATATTACTATTAACTTATAATATTATAAGTATAAGGGTTGAATTTTAACTTTTAAAATTCTAAGGGTTGGAACTAAAGTTGTTAATATGACTTTACTTGTTCCAAAACCTGAGGGCAAGTTTTGTAAACTTTCAAAACTTTTCATTTCTTGTAACTTATGAGTTAAATAGAGTAATAAAAATCAAGACTCTTCATTTTTCTAACTCTTGTGTTCTTTTAATGGTTTTAATTCAAGTGTGACTCTTGGTTTTCCATAACTTGAGGACAAGTTATGGACTCCATTAAAACACATTCTGATCAAGAATTAAACTACCAAGTAGGTTACAAGTAATTCCTATGATCATCTAACTTCATAAGATCAAGAACATGAATATCCATATCAAAGTTTCAAGACCATATGAACACATATAATCATGAAAATTGATATTAGCCATTGTAAATGGATTAGAACAAACATTACACCATCTAAAACAAGTTTTACAGCACCAAAACAGTTTAGGGTAATGTTTCTAGTCCATTTCCAGCAGCAAAAGTCGAAAATCTGCACTCTGTGGCTCCTACTCGCCGAGTGCATGAACCTACTCGGCGAGTAGGTTGAAGATACACATGAACTCGGCGAGTCCCCCCATGGACTCGGCGAGTTCATCAGGCAGACAACAAGTTTTTTGACTTTTTCAAATATTTTGCATCAAGTATCAAACAAACAAGCCTAGGCTCTGATACCACTGATGGGTTTTGAGTATTCTAACACTTCCTAAGTGTACATGCAACTCTAATAAACCTTGGATCTATGTTTGTCTAAGATACATGCAAATAATTATTTTTCCAAGGTTCATATCCTAACTAGCATGGCATGGGGAACATGAATCAAATAAAGCTAGTAGAAATACTTACCTTGTAGTAGTAGTTGATTGCTTGGAGTTTTAGAGCCTAGGACCAATAGTGTGAATGCCTCAAATGGAAATCACAAATCACCACAAACTTGGAACTTTGAGAGAATAGTCACAACTATCTTGAAATCGGCCCTCTTGCTTTACTCACCTCAACTAGTGTGTTTTCAAGAACCAAAGCCTCCTTTATATAGTGTGGTAGATTAGGGTTACATCCATGTAAACCCTAATACCCATGTCTCTTAATTTCCATGAGATCCATGGGTTAAAGCTCCATGGAGTATCCATGTACTTTCCATGCAAGCCTAGCCCATTCCAAATGAGCATTAGCCCACACTATATAAATATAGAAGCCCATATTTAATTAGTAATATCTTTGATCTCTAAATTAATCCTAGATTAATTATAGATCAATACTAATTAAATAATATGATCTTATATTAATATATTAGAACTTATAATATATTAATAAATCATAACTTGTACTATTCTCAAAAGATTATCCATAAATTGTTCGGGTGAAGTGCAACCCAAATGGACCATGTCAGGTCGGGTCAAGTACATACCAAATATAGTTATGGACTTAGACACTATATCCAACAACTTCTTCCAAAACCTGGAAGTAAAACGCACATCTCTGTTTGAAATCACAAATACTGGCACCCCGTGCCGCACCACTATCTCCCTGATATAGATGTCGGCCAACTTCTCGGCCGAGATGTTGTCTTGTATCGGGATAAAATGGGCGCTCTTGGTCAATCGATCCATGATGACCCATATAGAATCCACTCCTCGCGCGGTCCTGGGTAGCTTCGTGATAAAATCCATCGTAATATCTTCCCATTTCCACAACGGGATATCCAACGGCTGCATCTTGTCGTGCGGTCTCTAATGCTCGGCCTTGACCTTCCTGTAGGTCAAGCACCGCTCGACGTACCAAGCCACATCTTGCTTCATGCAGGGCCACCAGTAGTCCAGACGAAGATCCCTATACATCTTCGTCGCCCTGGGATGAATGGAGAATCGAGATTTGTGCGCCTCCTCCATCAAGATCTAGCGCACGCCTCCGAGGTATGGCACCCACACCCTGCGGTGTAATATCAATAATCCCCTGCTGTCATAGTCGAAGGAGGAAACCTGACCCACTATGTGCTCACTCTTCTGATGTTCCTCCTTGCTGGGCCTTCCGAATCCGCTCCAAAAGCGGAGTCACCATTGTCACCTGCATGCAAATATCCCTGATCGGCGCCGCCTTGCGGCTAAGCGCATCGACCACTACATTGGCCTTCCCTGGGTGGTAAAGTATCTCATAATCATAATCCTTCACCACATCGAGCCACCGACGCTGCCTCATGTTCAGATTCGGTTGATCCATGAGGTACCTCAAACTCTTGTGGTCCATGTAAATGGTACACCGAACCCCAAAGAGGTAATGTCGCCAAATCTTGAGGGCGAAGACCACCGCCCCCAACTCTAAATCATGCGTCGGGTAGTTCGCCTCGTGAGGCTTCAGCTGCCTTGAAGTGTAGACAATGGCATTCCCTCTCTACATCAGTACTGCACCCAACCCTGAAATGGACGTGTCGCAATATACCACAAAATCCTGTACGCCCTCGAGCAGGGCTAAGATTGGCACCTCGCACAATCTCTGTCTCAGTACCTCGAATGTTGCCTGCTGCTCAGGCCCCCATCGAAAGACTACGGTTTTCTTAGTCAACCGTGTCAGGGGTACGGCTATCTTGGAAAGTCCTGAATGAATCTCCGATAGTAGCCCGCTAATCCCAGGAAACTCCGAATCTCAGATGGAGACTTCCGAACCTCCCACTTCATTACGGCCTCCACCTTGGCCGGATCCACCGAGATCCCGTCCTGGTTGACAAGGTGCGCAAGGAACTGCACCTCGCGCAACCAGAACTCACAGTTGGAGAACTTAGCATATAAGCTCTCTCTCCTTAGGGTCTCCAACACCTCTCGCAGATGCCCCTCGTGTTCCTCCTGCGTCTTGGAATAAACCAAGATGTCATCAATGAAAACTATCACATACCGGTCCAGCATAGGTCTGCACACGCGGTTCATGAGGTCCATGAACGCGACAGGGGTATTGGTGAGCCCAAACGGCATCACCACAAACTCATAATGACCATAGCGCGTCCGAAACGCGGTCTTCTGCACATCCTCCTCTCTGACCCTCATCTGATGATAACCCGAACGCAAATCGATCTTGGAGAACCAAGATGCTCCATGTAACTGGTCAAAGAGGTCATCAATCCTCGGAAGTGGGTAACGGTTCTTCACCGTTACCTTATTCAGTTCCCGATAGTCTATACACATCCGATGCGACCCGTCCTTCTTCTTCACAAACAGAATCGGGGCTCCCCAGGGTGAACTGCTCAGTCTAATGAATCATTTGTCTAACAGATCCTGCAGCTATGTAGACAACTCCTGTATCTCGGGAGGAGCCAACCGGTACGGTGCCTTCGCTATCGGAGCCGCACCGGGGACTAGGTCGATCCTGAACTCTACCTGTCGCTCCGGAGGTATTCCCGGAAGCTTCTCGGGGAATACATCAGCGTAGTCTTGTACCACCAGAACCTCGCTCACCGTCGCCTTACCCGCCACCCGGGTGTCCATAACATACGCGACATATCCCGCGCAACCCTGTTGAAGGTAGCGCTTAGCTCTCGTTGCTGAACATACTGCGGGTCCATGCACGTTGTGGCCTCTCACCGTGGATCACCAACTCTCCCCCACTTGGGGTCCTGATCTGCACGAGCTGTTGTGCGCAATCTATCACCGCCCCCATTAGGGCTCAACCAATGCATGCCTATAATCACCTTGTTCCCACGCAACGGAATGGGAACCAAATCCACCAAGTAGCGCTCCTCAAACAACCTCTAAACACAATCCCTGAACACTGCTGATGCTCGCACCGATCGATCATCAGCAATCTCCACCTCTAAAGGGCAATCCAACGTGCCCGAAGACTCAGGAAACTTCTTGCTAAGTGCAAGAGAAACAAACGATCGGGTAGCCCCCGAATCAAACAACACCTGAACTGGGATACCGCTCACATGGAACGATCCTAAACAGAGCACATACATATAGCATATCAAAATTACAGCAGCATAACATAAAGCATAAATAAGAAATCATACCTGTCACCAGATCGGGCGTGGCGCATGCCTCCTCTGTAGTCAGCTGAAAGGCCCGACTCCTCACCATTGGAGCCTCTGACTTGCCCTGCTGTCCATCTGTGATTCTAAGAGTCGCTGGAGCTGGCGCGTTCACCAGCGCTGATGCTGCTGTCAACTGGGGGCAATTGACCCTCTTGTGGCCCCTCTGGTTATAGTGGAAACACATCAACTCAGATGTCTCAACAACCGAGACAGGGGCAGTACAATCCCTACTAAAGTGCCCCGTCTTGCCGCACTTGTAGCAGCCTGACGATCCCAATCTACATGTTCCCTCGTGTGACCTGCCGCATTTCCCGCAGCGGCCCGGCCCTCCTTGGCCTTTTGGCCTACCATTTGATCCCTTGGGCTTCTTCCCCGAAGTCCCAACCACCTGCCCCGTCTCTGCCTTCCTCTTTCGAATATGCTCCAAATCAATCTCCCTCTCCTTCTCCCTGGCAATCATGGACTCCAGGGTAGGGCAAGCTGAAAAGCTAACATGCTCTCGATGTCAGCCCGTAACATGTCATGATAGCGGGTCCTCCTCATATCCTCGTCTCCCGCATACTGGGGCACCAACAATACCCTATCCCGGAACTTGGCAGTGATCTCCGCCACAATCTCCGTAGTCTGTCTCATATCTAAAAACTCCCTGGCCAGCTGCTGAAGCTTGACAGCCGGCGCAAACTCTGCCTTGAGCCTGGTCACAAAGTCCGATCAGGTCATAGCCTCAACAGCCGAGGCTCCCAATGAGTCACCGACGGACTCCCACCAATCTCTAGCGCGGTCTCGTGAACATCCTGCTGCATATCTCACCTTCGACCCCTTGGGGCAGAAGCTGGTCAGCTGTGCGGACTCAATGTCCGCAATCCATCATCTGGGAGCAATGGGGTCCTTTCCCCATGGAAATCCGACGCACCACTGCCCCTGAAGTACTTAAAGGACAGCGTGCGAGATCCTGACTGGCCAGATGCCATGTCACTCCTGAACGCCCTGAGGCGGTCCTCCATCAGCTCAACTATCCCTTCCTTGATCGACCCGAAAATGATGAGGGTCGACTCAAGGATGCCTCTGGTGATCTCTGACACGATGAACTAGCGTAACCTCTCATCTACTGGCTCGGAACCTGATCCCGAACCCGATCCCTCTCCAGAACTACCACCAGCTGGTCTCTGGCGTAGTACCATGACCATTCTACAATACACACAGGCAACCATTAGTGATACTGATACCTCTAAAGGGATCACATCTATTTCAAGTTCCCCGGTCTTATCTCGGCCTTCCTTAGTTCGGGTACGGATCCTCTGCTTTCAGTAGTGCGGGCCCATACTACCTTCCACATCTATCCGTACCTTCTTCAAGGACTGCCTCGACTCCACCAAATCCCTTTCTCTACTTCTAATCACTGCTATACTCGTCCTAGGTTTGCCTTAGGGAATCTCTGACTCCACCCTGCCCGGTCCTCAGCTACGAAAGGCCTCCTTGTAATGTCAATTAGCCATTACCTGAATACCATCACATGTGATGAGGCTCAGATAATCCTTCGAGTAACAGACCCGTCCCTACAACGGTTAGACTCAAACGAGAGCTGTGCAATAGGGCCAAATCCAACACTCTAAGTTTATCCAACCCTAATCACATGTAATGTGATGTATTCACCTAATGACTAACTCTCATCACTCATAGTCCCACAGAGCACATAGCAAGCAGCATTCGGATGTAGGGGAACTACTCAAGCAAGTCTGTCCTCATAATGAGGGGTTGAACTAGCATACAATGCTAAGCTCATACTACCAGGCATAACCTAAACAGGCTATCCTACTACTGTCTACTCAATATTAGCATGCAACTCTCATAAGCTGAAGCACAGAAAGCAGGCAGATAAGGCATCACTCCTAGATCCTTAGTCCTATTCTAGCATGTTGTTCTACTGAAACTGGTAAATGAAACATAAACTTGTATGGGTACTTTGGGGAATACTTACTTGAGCTCGGCCAGTCGCGTACATCACACACTTTGTTCCTTCTCAAAACTCTTTTCTTAACTTTTAGAAAACATTTCCTTTTTTCAAAATCTTTTAATCCCTCGATTTGAGTTCAGACACCCCCGAGGGTGTGTCCGAATCCCTCAAACCAGGGGTCTGATACCAACTTGTAACGACCCAAATTTCACGTCCAAAAATTTTCTTTTTAAATCAATACTTTAGAAAACGATTGTAATTAAAACATTGTCTGGTCAAACCATTTCATAACATACATCGTATCTGAAAACCGAAACATGAAAACGATCAACTATCAGACTACAAAATCCCAGAATGACTCATGGTGCGGAAAACAAGGTGCGTGTATGATGTACCGCTACCGCGCCAGCTCCTTCCCCCTTGAAGAAGAGGTACCTGAAAACAAAACTCTAAACCGTAAGCACGAAGCTTAGTGAGTTCCCCCATAATACCTCATACTATACAAACATACAATGAACAGCTAGGAGATACGGGCCTCACCCACACTCATGAAGATACAGGCCTCGCCCACACTCCGCTATCTGGGAGATACGGGCCTCGCCCACACTCCGCTATCTGAGAGATACGGGCCATGCCCACACTCTTCTATCTGAGAGATATGGGCCTCTCCCACACTCCACTATCAGAGAGATACGGGCCTCGCCCACACTCAACTGCTCAACCATAACATACAAGTATCACACAGACAACGAGTATAAACAATTCTATCATACTGACATATATCATAATCAAACTCAACTATAAGATACGGGCTCTACCCACACTCCGACACTAACATATCGTCTATACGGGCAGGCCTTGGTGCCTTAGACCCGTTGCTATTGGAAGGAAACTCACCTCGAAAAGTAGCTACCGAAAGTCTGATTGCTAGACGTCTAGCTGCTGCACCGGCAATCCTCCGGCTACAAATCCATAAACATAGATTAGCCACTCATAAATATCCTTAGGTCAATTGACTGACCCACCCTTGGTCCAAGGTCAACTCCTTGGTCAATGTCAACTTCCAGTTGACTGGACTCGCCGAGTCATGGCACAGACTCGCCGAGTCCTTCTCCTACTAACCCGGTCCTACTCGCCAAGTCCCCCTTCCCACTCACTGAGTCACCCTTAACTTACTACTCGGGACTATAGAACCGACTCGCGATCCGACTCGCCGAGTCCAAGAACAACTCGTCGAGTCCCCACGAGCAGATCTCCTACTCGCTTCCAAATCCTCACCAGAGCATCCCTTAAGAGGATTTGGGGTTCTGGGACTATTGCTACACGTTAGATTGCTAATTCCGCGTGCAGATACGAAGGGTTGGACCTTCAACACTTAAACCCTTCTTACTCAGTGACAGTTCATATGACTCGCCGAGTTTGAAGAACCACTCGTCGAGTTCCAGGCAATCTTCATAGGACTCGCCGAGTTGTTCATCCAACTCGCCGAGTCTAAGACCATCTTCATAGAACTCGCCGAGTTCCACTTTGGGACTCGCCGAGTCCCTTCGACCCACTTCCCATACAGACCAAATCTGAGACATGCAATGCTTCTAAACCATAGATCTATGCTCCTAGGGCATGCTTATCACGTAAAGTTGCAAACTTTACGTGCATGCATGGCCTTATAAGCTCAAAAAGGAAAATCCAAGCTCTTTAAGAGGTCATATACTCAATAGGGACCCCAATAACTCCAACCACAAAGACTTTACACTTCTAAGATGTCCGTAAGGTCCCAATCTGAAGTCCTTTCTGCACACGCGGTTCATGAGGTCCATGAACGCGACAGGGGTATTGGTGAGCCCAAACGGCATCACCACAAACTCATAATGACCATAGCGCGTCCGAAACGCGGTCTTCTGCACATCCTCCTCTCTGACCCTCATCTGATGATAACCCGAACGCAAATCGATCTTGGAGAACCAAGATGCTCCATGTAACTGGTCAAAGAGGTCATCAATCCTCGGAAGTGGGTAACGGTTCTTCACCGTTACCTTATTCAGTTCCCGATAGTCTATACACATCCGATGCGACCCTTCCTTCTTCTTCACAAACAGAATCGGGGCTCCCCAGGGTGAACTGCTCAGTCTAATGAATCATTTGTCTAACAGATCCTGCAGCTATGTAGACAACTCCTGTATCTCGGGAGGAGCCAACCGGTACGGTGCCTTCGCTATCGGAGCCGCACCGGGGACTAGGTCGATCCTGAACTCTACCTGTCGCTTCGGAGGTATTCCCGGAAGCTTCTCGGGGAATACATCAGCGTAGTCTTGTACCACCAGAACCTCGCTCACCGTCGCCTTACCCGCCACCCGGGTGTCCATAACATACGCGACATATCCCGCGCAACCCTGCTGAAGGTAGCGCTTAGCTCTCGTTGCTGAATATACTTCGGGTCCATGCACGTTGTGGCCTCTCACCGTGGATCACCAACTCTCCCCCACTTGGGGTCCTGATCTGCACGAGCTGTTGTGCGCAATCTATCACCGCCCCCATTAGGGCTCAACCAATGCATGCCTATAATCACCTTGTTCCCACGCAACGGAATGGGAACCAAATCCACCAAGTAGCGCTCCTCAAACAACCTCTAAACACAATCCCTGAACACTGCTGATGCTCGCACCGATCGATCATCGGCAATCTCCACCTCTAAAGGGCAATCCAACGTGCCCGAAGACTCAGGAAACTTCTTGCTAAGTGCAAGAGAAACAAACGATCGGGTAGCCCCCGAATCAAACAACACCTGAACTGGGATACCGCTCACATGGAACGATCCTAAACAGAGCACATACATATAGCATATCAAAATTACAGCAGCATAACATAAAGCATAAATAAGAAATCATACCTGTCACCAGATCGGGCGTGGCGCATGCCTCCTCTGTAGTCAGCTGAAAGGCCCGACTCCTCACCATTGGAGCCTCTGACTTGCCCTGCTGTCCATCTGTGATTCTAAGAGTCGCTGGAGCTGGCGCGTTCACCAGCGCTGATGCTGCTGTCAACTGGGGGCAATTGACCCTCTTGTGGCCCCTCTGGTTATAGTGGAAACACATCAACTCAGATGTCTCAACAACCGAGACAGGGGCAGTACAATCCCTACTAAAGTGCCCCGTCTTGCCGCACTTGTAGCAGCCTGACGATCCCAATCTACATGTTCCCTCGTGTGACCTGCCGCATTTCCCGCAGCGGCCCGGCCCTCCTTGGCCTTTTGGCCTACCATTTGATCCCTTGGGCTTCTTCCCCGAAGTCCCAACCACCTGCCCCGTCTCTGCCTTCCTCTTTCGAATATGCTCCAAATCAATCTCCCTCTCCTTCTCCCTGGCAATCATGGACTCCAGGGTAGGGCAAGCTGAAAAGCTAACATGCTCTCGATGTCAGCCCGTAACATGTCATGATAGCGGGTCCTCCTCATATCCTCGTCTCCCGCATACTGGGGCACCAACAATACCCTATCCCGGAACTTGGCAGTGATCTCCGCCACAATCTCCGTAGTCTGTCTCATATCTAAAAACTCCCTGGCCAGCTGCTGAAGCTTGACAGCCGGCGCAAACTCTGCCTTGAGCCTGGTCACAAAGTCCGATCAGGTCATAGCCTCAACAGCCGAGGCTCCCAATGAGTCACCGACGGACTCCCACCAATCTCTAGCGCGGTCTCGTGAACATCCTGCTGCATATCTCACCTTCGACCCCTTGGGGCAGAAGCTGGTCAGCTGTGCGGACTCAATGTCCGCAATCCATCATCTGGGAGCAATGGGGTCCTTTCCCCATGGAAATCCGACGCACCACTGCCCCTGAAGTACTTAAAGGACAGCGTGCGAGATCCTGACTGGCCAGATGCCATGTCACTCCTGAACGCCCTGAGGCGGTCCTCCATCAGCTCAACTATCCCTTCCTTGATCGACCCGAAAATGATGAGGGTCGACTCAAGGATGCCTCTGGTGATCTCTGACACGATGAACTAGCGTAACCTCTCATCTACTGGCTCGGAACCTGATCCCGAACCCGATCCCTCTCCAGAACTACCACCAGCTGGTCTCTGGCGTAGTACCATGACCATTCTACAATACACACAGGCAACCATTAGTGATACTGATACCTCTAAAGGGATCACATCTATTTCAAGTTCCCCGGTCTTATCTCGGCCTTCCTTAGTTCGGGTACGGATCCTCTGCTTTCAGTAGTGCGGGCCCATACTACCTTCCACATCTATCCGTACCTTCTTCAAGGACTGCCTCGACTCCACCAAATCCCTTTCTCTACTTCTAATCACTGCTATACTCGTCCTAGGTTTGCCTTAGGGAATCTCTGACTCCACCCTGCCCGGTCCTCAGCTACGAAAGGCCTCCTTGTAATGTCAATTAGCCATTACCTGAATACCATCACATGTGATGAGGCTCAGATAATCCTTCGAGTAACAGACCCGTCCCTACAACGGTTAGACTCAAACGAGAGCTGTGCAATAGGGCCAAATCCAACACTCTAAGTTTATCCAACCCTAATCACATGTAATGTGATGTATTCACCTAATGACTAACTCTCATCACTCATAGTCCCACAGAGCACATAGCAAGCAGCATTCGGATGTAGGGGAACTACTCAAGCAAGTCTGTCCTCATAATGAGGGGTTGAACTAGCATACAATGCTAAGCTCATACTACCAGGCATAACCTAAACAGGCTATCCTACTACTGTCTACTCAATATTAGCATGCAACTCTCATAAGCTGAAGCACAGAAAGCAGGCAGATAAGGCATCACTCCTAGATCCTTAGTCCTATTCTAGCATGTTGTTCTACTGAAACTGGTAAATGAAACATAAACTTGTATGGGTACTTTGGGGAATACTTACTTGAGCTCGGCCAGTCGCGTACATCACACACTTTGTTCCTTCTCAAAACTCTTTTCTTAACTTTTAGAAAACATTTCCTTTTTTCAAAATCTTTTAATCCCTCGATTTGAGTTCAGACACCCCCGAGGGTGTGTCCGAATCCCTCAAACCAGGGGTCTGATACCAACTTGTAACGACCCAAATTTCACGTCCAAAAATTTTCTTTTTAAATCAATACTTTAGAAAACGATTGTAATTAAAACATTGTCTGGTCAAACCATTTCATAACATACATCGTATCTGAAAACCGAAACATGAAAACGATCAACTATCAGACTACAAAATCCCAGAATGACTCATGGTGCGGAAAACAAGGTGCGTGTATGATGTACCGCTACCGCGCCAGCTCCTTCCCCCTTGAAGAAGAGGTACCTGAAAACAAAACTCTAAACCGTAAGCACGAAGCTTAGTGAGTTCCCCCATAATACCTCATACTATACAAACATACAATGAACAGCTAGGAGATACGGGCCTCACCCACACTCATGAAGATACAGGCCTCGCCCACACTCCGCTATCTGGGAGATACGGGCCTCGCCCACACTCCGCTATCTGAGAGATACGGGCCATGCCCACACTCTTCTATCTGAGAGATATGGGCCTCTCCCACACTCCACTATCAGAGAGATACGGGCCTCGCCCACACTCAACTGCTCAACCATAACATACAAGTATCACACAGACAACGAGTATAAACAATTCTATCATACTGACATATATCATAATCAAACTCAACTATAAGATACGGGCTCTACCCACACTCCGACACTAACATATCGTCTATACGGGCAGGCCTTGGTGCCTTAGACCCGTTGCTATTGGAAGGAAACTCACCTCGAAAAGTAGCTACCGAAAGTCTGATTGCTAGACGTCTAGCTGCTGCACCGGCAATCCTCCGGCTACAAATCCATAAACATAGATTAGCCACTCATAAATATCCTTAGGTCAATTGACTGACCCACCCTTGGTCCAAGGTCAACTCCTTGGTCAATGTCAACTTCCAGTTGACTGGACTCGCCGAGTCATGGCACAGACTCGCCGAGTCCTTCTCCTACTAACCCGGTCCTACTCGCCAAGTCCCCCTTCCCACTCACTGAGTCACCCTTAACTTACTACTCGGGACTATAGAACCGACTCGCGATCCGACTCGCCGAGTCCAAGAACAACTCGTCGAGTCCCCACGAGCAGATCTCCTACTCGCTTCCAAATCCTCACCAGAGCATCCCTTAAGAGGATTTGGGGTTCTGGGACTATTGCTACACGTTAGATTACTAATTCCGCGTGCAGATACGAAGGGTTGGACCTTCAACACTTAAACCCTTCTTACTCAGTGACAGTTCATATGACTCGCCGAGTTTGAAGAACCACTCGTCGAGTTCCAGGCAATCTTCATAGGACTCGCCGAGTTGTTCATCCAACTCGCCGAGTCTAAGACCATCTTCATAGAACTCGCCGAGTTCCACTTTGGGAATCGCCGAGTCCCTTCGACCCACTTCCCATACAGACCAAATCTGAGACATGCAACGCTTCTAAACCATAGATCTATGCTCCTAGGGCATGCTTATCACGTAAAGTTGCAAACTTTACGTGCATGCATGGCCTTATAAGCTCAAGAAGGCAAATCCAAGCTCTTTAAGAGGTCATATACTCAATAAGGACCCCAATAACTCTAACCATAGAGACTTTACACTTCTAAGATGTCCATAAGGTCCCAATCTGAAGTGCTTTCAGAACATAGAGCATAAATACATGGAGTTTGAGGTTTTAGGGCTTGAAAACCACTATTTTGGGACAAAAAGGGGATCTAATGAATTAGTGATCAAGGTAAGAACTTTTCTACCTGAATGGAAGCTTCCCACAGTGTAGATTTCGGATCTACCTCCCCTCCTGGTACACTTCAACCTCTTCCTTCTTCTTCTAAGCTCCAAACTTTCTTCACCAAGCCAAAATCACTCTCAAGAACAATATGGGGCTAGGGTTTCTTTCTACAGCTCTCTGGAAGTGTTAGGGAGAAAGAAGTCCAAGTTAGAATGTTTAAATAGGGTGCAAACACCCGGATTAGGGTTTTTGCCCAGACAGGGTCTACTCGCTGAGTCCGGGGACCGAGTCGCCGAGTCCAAAGTTCAGACCCCGTGTCTTATCCCGCTCCTACTCGGCGAGTTGGTCCTTCAACTCGCCGAGTCTAAGGCAAAATGCACTATTTTTAAAAATATTAATCACAAGGAGTACGTACCAGGAACCAGGTGCTACAGTTTGATATACATTTTGTGTGAAGGTTTTTTGGGAAAAGAAATAAATGATCGGGTGCCACAAGATTGGTTTTTTTTTTTGCTGAGAATTTGGATGTCTAGAACAGGTATTTTTTGTTTACTTTGAAAGTTTTATATTATTAATGTTAATTTATATTATAACTATTTTTTTTTGTTTTGTTAATTTCGCTTGGGGTAACTATCTATGGGATTTTACGTATGATGATCTTGAGGATACATGGAACAAGATAAATAAATATTTATCACTTCTTGAGTGTCGTCAAACTTTAAAATACACCGTCTCAGGATTTACGGCTCCAATTAGGGTATAAAAATTTACTTATATTTAAATGGTTTTATTGTTATGTTAGTTATTTTAATTGTAAATTTTATTACTATAATTGTAAAAGTTGTAGATATGGATATATGCGATGCTTCCGGCTGTTCGTGCCTGTGGATTTGTATTGAGAAAAAATAGAGACATGCCTCGGATGAAAAGATGGAGTGAGATAAAAAAATTGAAATGGGTTGATGTGAACAAGATTTTTTCAAAGATACTGGTTTATAAATATTTTTTTATTATTAATAAACTTCATTATTATACTTTTATATGCATTTTTAATATGTTTAATTTTTTAGGATGGACAACCACCACGACAAAACATGTTACCGAGTGATGGTGAGATGACATCTTGTTACTATATGTCATTTCAAGAGTATGTATATGGTGAACGGAAATCAGTTCCATCACCAGTACGGGACCATTTTAGGAGACAAGACGAATCTTCGTCTAGTATGTCGTCTAGTGGTCGCTCTCATGGTAGAGGTGGGCGCAGTGGGAAACACAACCTAGAGGAGGTGTTGAAACGACTACATGCACTGGAGCAGCATGTGTTTACGAACCGAGACCCTAGAGAGGTGTTTGTTGAAGAAGTGAATAATGAAAATTTATGGAATAACATCAGTTTTGAGGAGCCTGTAGTATTCCAAAAAAACTTGATGAACGGGTTAGTTACACGCTACATTATTTTTTTTTAATTTATTAACATATATGAATATTTGTGTTCATATTTTATATTTGAAAATGTAGATTGTAGAAGATGAAGTGATGAATAAAAATAATACAAATGAAAATATTTTTGGTGATATTGAAGACGACAAGATGTTATAGATATTACATTTACGATTTTAATAATTAATTTTTAATGTGTCTTTCGTTAATAAGTATAATGTGTTATTTTTAATGTAGGAGTTGGAGAAGAGGAATGACAATGCGGGGAACAAATTTGATGATGATGTGTTTGATGTGAATGATTATAAAGAAGCTAAAGAGGTTGTTATACTTACATTTATTTTAATTTTGTTTTTAGTAGATTGAAACATTTTTTAATTAGAGATCATTGCTTATTAAATTAGGTGTCGGAGGAAGATGAAGTAATAATTACGGGAAATGTAGATTATTATGATGCTTATGGTTTTGATGGAAAAGAAGTTACACCCGATAAACCGATGACTCGAAAACCATCACAGTATTTGTGCCCTCCTTACACCGAGGTATTCATTTAATTTATAAACTTATATCGTAATAATAGAATTTTATGTTTATGTGAATTATTTGAAAGATAGAGATTCAAACATTTGAATGTTGTTTTTAGTTGCACATGACACCGAAGCAAAAAAGAAGATTGATATCAAATCAACAAGCCTCGTTCCTCCTTCAGCTTTTGTTGTTGTTCACGACTTCTTCGTGTTGCGCCTACAACCTTACGTAGCAGGCGGTGAGGTTGTCATCCACAATTATTTATTTCATTCATATGATGTCCAACATCGTTTGTTTAATTTCGTGTTAGATAGAGATTTTGGAGCGCCTTGTTTGGGCATACATACGACAGATGGTTGGAGTCATCAGTAAAATAATTGTTAATTTATTATTTTAAAAGTAATTTGTTTTTTAGTTAATAACAAAAGTATCATAATTTTGTGCAACATATAACCATTTGGTATAGACTATTGATGGAGAGACGTTTTGATGGCGACCAACATACAATAATGCCTCCAATTTTTTTTTGTTTGCCATGCTTTGGAGGAAGGGCAAGATTGGAGGGCATTTATGGCTAGTATTGCTACGTACCCTAACTTCATGATTGCTTGGTGGGATGTCGATACGGTAAACTGAATTGTTTATATTGAAAATATTATCGTTATTGTCGTTATGTTTTTGTATTCTGATATAAAAAACATAATTTTATTTTTTGATCCTTATACAGGTCCTATTTCCGACTCATTCATCCCCTAATCACTGGTTATTTGGGGAACTACGATTGACATCAATGGAAGTCCATATTTATGACAATCTCGGTAAAGTGGCTTATGGAAAATTCAACTCAGATGGAACCATTACCAAATTTGAATCTCGGGTGGCAAATTATTTAGACAAGATTAACTATTGGGCCCGGAGGAACATCCCAAGGATTCCATTGAATATGCAATTCATTTTTGAAAAAAAATGTTCCCCCACCAAGTAGTCATTTGTGAGATTGCGGTGTTTTTGTTTGATTGTTTATGGAACAATTAGTTTCAGGTCAACCAATACGTGAACTTATTGACCCAAAGAACGCAACTTTAGAGTTTCACCAACGGATGACAAAAATTTACTGGGGGTCGAGTCTTGGTCCTATGTAGTTGGATTATATATTTGTATATGTAATTGAATGTTGGATTTGATTATTAACTATTTAATGTTACAACTACAAACGAGTACACCATTAGTCTATTTTTAGTTGTAACGTTACAAATACAAAAGTTTAAACATAACAATAATTACAACAATTTAATGACCTACTAATAACTTCAATACTTACAACATAACAACGACACTAACATTTGTTTTAACGTTACAAGTACACTGTTCTAAACATAACAACAAATACAACAATTTATTGACCTAACAACTTCAAAACTATCAAAACAATATTAAAAAGCTTACAACTTGTAAACAAGAACTGCCAAAAACAAAACCAACGCTATCTTTAACTTCTTATTTTCTTATTGAAAAAGCTTATTAGAGTTAGCTACTTTAGCTATTACCATAGATGATTGGTCCTTCTCTTCATCAACCCAACTGATAAACCTGCATTTTGGTCCCTATAAATTTAAACATTGACAGTAAGAATTGTTGGCATGTAAACATGAGGGATTAAATATGAATGACGTTAAGAACATGATACCAAATATGGGAAAGCATAAAACAATCTTCCTGGGTTTTTAGCTGTACCCGAAATCCTAACGATACGTTCACCTCCGCAATTACAGTATGTCATTCGCCTTATTTTTTCTATTAAATAGGAGTTACTTTCTCATATAAATTTCATGGAATGACTTTACACCCATTAATAGAAGAAATTTTATTACAGACAATTATGTTTGACTATGAAATGAACTTGTTTGACTATGAATTCAAAAAGTTGAACCATGAACTGCAGACAAGTACATTGTCTTGTCTTGTCGATCAATGATGTTTGACTATGAAATGAATTGGTTTGACTATGAATTCATAAAGTTGAACTATGAACTGCAGACAAGTACATTGTCTTGTCTTGTCGATCAATGATGTTTGACTATGAAATGAGTTGGTTTGACTATGAATTCAAAAAGTTGAACTATGAACTGCAGATAAGTACATTGTCTTGTCTTGTCTTTTCTTGTCGTTCAGTGATTTTTGACTATGAAATGAACTGGTTTGACTATGAATTTAAAAAGTTGAACTATGAAGTATGAACTATAGAGAAACACTAATTTCAATATAATTATAATTGGATTTGTGTGATGATTGTAAAACACTTTCATTGGTTGTGAAAATGAGTACTTACACCGAAAGAAGCTTTTCTCAGCTACCAATATTCTTGCATAATCTTCAAAGAACAAATCGTAATACCTTCACAACCATTAAGAAAATGGATACCAATCGCTTTCAATTCTGTTTTGTGGCTTTAGGTTGCATGGTATAACATATTTGTTTTATTGAGTTATATAACATTTCTTGGTAATGTATCTCGTTTGCTCTTTACTTATGGCTTTGGATGGAAACCATGAACCCCTACTCTTAGCAATTGGTTTGGGAACCTTAGAGTGTGAAGAATCATGGAGATGGTTCATGATGAAGTTAAAAGAGTGTTTAGGTGAGGATACATATGTTGGTTTCATAAGCAACCTATGTGATAAAATAGACTTTGTTGTTTAGAGTGTCTACCCAGATTCGTATCATGGATATTGTCCTAAAGATATAGCCAGAAAAATACGAGATTCTGTCAGACATAATGATACGAAGTCGAAACATTGTTTTGGAAGTCATGCAATGCATATAGTGTTCATGATTTTTACTTGTGTCTGGAAAGGTTGCAAAAAGCATGTAGGAAACCACCTTTCTACACCTTGCTTAGGAGTCCAATTTTTTGGCTTGACAACATAGCAATTTCAAAATGGACATGAGCATTTTTCCCAAAAGTATGTTACAATGTTAAATTGATTGATGTCCCTGAAATGTTGAAAATTATATCCACATCCACACGTGAGTTTCCTATAACAACGATAATTGAGTTAATCAATACGTCGATACAAACAACATATGCTGAACGGGCTGAAGTGGCAGGTAACTTTATACTTATATTTGGTTTTTTCTTGTATTATTAACTTATAGCCTTGATTAACTTATAGAAATAAAGAGGGCTTCGTACCCTCCTTTCTTCTCGGTTGACCGGCTTACGAGAATTCGAGTAAACAGATTCGTGACGTTAAACAAGAGAAGTCAGGGTGGTTGGATTATGTGAGTAGTATGGACGACGCCTCAAGGATCGTTCGTAATTTGTAGTTATAAACTAGTCATTTTCATTAATGCGTGATTGTAACAACTCACAAACTTTAATTAATCAAATGTCACCTAGGTAATCAAAAACAATCGTCATATCGGTATAACAATAAACAAGTCATGTAATTTATGTATTGGGAAAACATCGGGTTTTCCCGGGAAGTTCAACATTTTCACCTATGTGATGTAAACAAAGTTCAACAATTATACATGTTTTCAAAATCGACAAGCATATTTACGGATCTTCACACTTTTTATAAACAAATACTCTTTTCAGAAAATATCGGCTTTTCAGGGCTTTTCAAACTTCACAAAAATCATTTTTCCATAACATTACTTATGAACTCACCAACATTTCATATGTTGACGTTTTCCAAAATAACTTGTATTCTCAGGTACCAGGTAAGCCGAAGAATATGTATCAAGTTATGTCATGGTGTTTTGCTTAGTTTATTTATCGAACGGTCTATGTTATGAAATTGTAATGTTTAAAACAATGTACTGAATGTAAACAATATCAGTTGTCATATTTCAATGCATGGTGATGAATGATGTTATGATTCATGTATAATCATTGTGATGGTATTCAATTTAAGTCACAAGATCCCTCGGACGTTTCCGCCGTCCGGTTCGGGGGTGTGACAATGTCAGACTCCCAGACATATTGAATCAATCAAAATTATTCCCACAAAAACTCAACTTCACAACCCGAACCGAACAAACCCATATTTCTTAAACAAATTTATAGATACCAGAAAAAATATACACCCCGACCACCTACTAGATCCCTGATAAAAGTTGAACCTAACATATGATGGCGTTCTAATAACCGAACCCATCCTTAGCAGAACTCACATACTGACGACGGACGAATCCTTGCTCTCGCTGACTTTAACCAATAAAGGACAACCAATACTACTTAGCTCAAAACCAGGAATCCAATACCTTATATGACTTCCCGACATACAAAACCATTAAAAAAACACAACCAATATGGCTCCACTTCGCAATCTAATCTGAACAAAATTCTTATGACCCTAAATTATCATGCTGGCCCACATTCACATTTTTGATCTATCCAAGATCTTTTGAGCTTTGAGCTGATCCCCCAATTATCTGAAGCGTCGGATTCCCGACTGGTCGCTGAAACTAACATCCTTTCAAATGACTGTACCACAAGACTCTATTCAAGAATCTATCTGGCAAAGCTACTGTAACCTACTTGTATATAAGGCTTCAACAATACTCATGTTCCAACAAGGGATATCATAACCAACCATCACACTGATGCAATGTAACTTACTTTTCTATAAATGAATGCTACACGTCCAGTTGTACTCTTACATCACAACTGACCGCTACGGCCCGCATCCTTCCTTGATTCCAAGAATGTTATGGCCTTCCCACAGTCTCACAACACATTTATTACAACCTGCCAACCTAGTGAATGCTACAACCACCCCGCAGTCTTACAACACTTCTATCACTACTTGCCAACCTAGTGAATGCTACGACCACCCCGTAGTCTTACAACACTTCTATCACTACTTTCCAACCTAGTGAATGCTATGGCCACCCTGCAGTCTTACAACACTTCCATCACTACCTGCTAAACTAGTGAATGCTACAACCCCCGTAGTCTTACAATACTTCCACACTGCCATGGACGTAACCCATGGTCTTACCGTGCATCTACCATACCAACCATAATCATCATGAGTCGAAACCTCATCCAACTATACCCCAATTAGGTGTTTAGGTTATGCTTCGAACCCCAAAGCCTTCATCAGACAAGGACATGCAAAGATGCTTTAACACAATCCCTCAACCTGAAACTAATCACATACCCTCCATGAGCTACCACTAATGAACAAGGTAACCTGAAATCTCATTCCTTATGCAATCCCGTAATCCATGTGGTTCTTCCCACTTGGATCCAACGACGCTCTTCCAACCACAAAATTGATAGATTTCTAATCTATGTTGCGACCTAACTATTGGAAGTTGCCTAAAACCTGAGCCTACAAGTAATAGAATTCCATTACTAGCCAATCCTAGCAAACACAAACCTGCCAAAATTAAATGAATACTCCCTGAAATCTCAGCGAGCTCAAAATTTCTAAGCACTTTCCACTGAATCCACTACGATTCCTTAGCGACTTTATCAGATGATGAAGAACAAAATCTCAACTATTGAAATGGGTACCCAACCAATTCAACGACCTACTTACACTAGAGAAATTCCCATGTGAACCTGCAACTAACCACACTTTGAAGGTATGAACTTGACAATTACTGATCTTACACCCATGATTAAACGAATTCCTTATTTCCTCGTATTCACTAATGACCCCTACAATTTCTACATTCAAACCCAACATGCCCACCTTGAGGATTCCTTGAGTTCCTTATTGATACCACCAAAGATCGAACTAGTTGTTGGTCATCTCTGACTTAAAGCTTGCTCTGACAGTGGTCAATGCCTACCACATCGACATCTAAATCTGGCTCACCCGAAAATCTTCTAAGCACGTCTCTCGATATGCAAAATGGGATAAGAAGATTCTCAAGATAAAATATATATGCAATGTCAACTGGTGGAACTCAGATCTCCTCAACCCGTGACTGCAATGTTCGACTCCTCACCATGGGGACATCCACTCTGCCATCACGACCATCAATGATCCTCAAGGTAACTGGAGCAGGTTCACACGTTGCTCCACCCTACAACATCGGATACTCGGCCTTCTTGTGGCCCACCTAGTTGCAGTGGAAACATAATAGACTCGTCCCCCGGGGACAATCTCTGCTGACTTGACTAAGCCTGCCACACTTATAGTAACCTGAACCCTTAAATCGACAAACTCCATCGTATTTCTTCCCTCATGTGGTGCGCTAACCTCGACCTTTTTGGCCTCTCATTCGTTGATCAAAAGTCTTGGGTCTCTTTGCAGGACCCCTGACTGCTTGCACCTGCTTTGGTTTCCTCTTCCCGAGGTGCTCCAAATCAATCTCCCAGTCTCGAGCTCTAGTTATCATGTCCTCCAAAATCTGACAAGCTGAAAAGCTGACAAACTCCCTTATACTATCTCGCAACATATCATGGTACTTTGTCTTCTTTATCTCCTTGTCTGTGGCATACTGTGAAACCAAAAGAGCCCTCTCCCTAACCTTGGCAGTGATCTCTGCTACAGTCTCAGTCGTTTAGCGAAGGTCCTGAAACTCCCTCACCAACTACTGCACCTCGATAGCTGGTGCAAACTCTGCCCTAAATCGGGTCACAAACTCCTCTTGAGTCATTGTCTCAATGACATCATCTCCCAAAGCGAAGTCTACATCCTCCCATCAATCTCGGGATCTGTCTTTCAGAAGACAAGAAGCAATCTGACCTTCGACCTCTTGGGGTAGAAGCTCGACCGAAAAGCGTTCACCATTTCCGCTAACCATCTCCTGCTAGCAATAGGGTCCTTCTCCCCAAAGAACTCGAGAACTCCACAAGCACGAAACTTGTGGAAGGAAATAGTGTGAGTCCCCACAATAGCCAAAATCTTTGTGCGTAATGTGCCCAGGCGCTCATCAAAAATCTCCATAATCCCTTCCTTGACCAAACCAAAGATTACAGTAGTCTGCTCCAAAATGTTACGGGTGATCTCCAACGAGATGAAGTCATGCGTCTGCTCATCTGTCGGTTCAATGCCAACACCTGAGCCTGAACCTCATCCAAGAGTGATCACCACCATACCGAAAAGCAACCATACAATAATCGGAAAATACTAAAAAATCCTCTTCCCACAGGCTTCTTAGATTCTTTGTGACTCCCCTCGATTCGAGTATGTGTTTTCAATAGTATGGACTCAATACTACCTTCCACACATACTCATACTTTCCTTAAGAAAAATAATTATTAATCATTAAAATTATCAACAAAAAAAAAGATTTGGGTATATATGATATTAAAAAACATTAAGAATGAAAAATACGAGTTTAGGCCGGGCAAAATACGATATTTAGATGTTTAACATGGAGATATACAAAATTCTGCCTTCAAGAATTTCATGTCTCAAGCTTATCCAGAATCCATGGATATGGAGACCAATTCATTGAATGATGAATAATCAGTCAAAGATAATGGAACTCAACCCCTTATATAGTCTATGTTAGTAAGCAAGCTTAGGTAATGAGAAATATGTCTATTATGTTAGTAAATACGTTTAAGAAACGGCTATTATGAATACATCCAACTTTTGTATGGCGTTAATGCCGATATCTATATAACTATACATAAGGGTTATGTTCCTCTACTTTGTTGTATCATGCACTACAACTATCTAACTTTAAAAAATATATGGAGTCCTTCCACATAACAAAAATTTTATCAAACACACGGGCCTGTAAAATATTTATGTGCCCGCAACGGAGTGTAGATATTCTTCTAGTTTTATTTAATTTAACGTTTGAGTTGTTAACAATAGGTAAGTTAAAAACCAATATACCACAGTTTAAATATAATATCTTCTATCAAGACATTCACAACCATGTTTTTTTTTTTTTTTTTACTTTTCTTTTGGATTGGATCGGTTTGGTTAACAAAATTAAAACAATATAGAGTCCAAATCGGTTCTAAACAAACATATCCAAACAAACGTAAAAGAACCGGCTAGGATCGGTTAAATAATAGTTTAACAAAAGTATTCGAACATACGTACATACAAGCGTGCACACACACATTGAAGTTGCGTGCATATTGAAGTTGCCTGCATTGAAGTTGTTATCGGTGATGGAGAGGAAGGCATCAAAGGGCTGTTGCTAAGAGAGGAAAGACAAATTAAACGTGACCATCGATGGAAGACGGAGATTTTAGCCATTAAGGGTTTTTTTTTTTTTTTTTTTTTTGTGAAAAGTTTATCACCATTTTACACCCATCAATGCATGATTTGGAAACCATAGAATCATGCATATCAATTTTTCAAATGTTTGATAAAAAAAATGCAGATCGAAGCAAACCAGAGTAAGCTAACCTATAATTTACTCTAAAATAAAACAAAATGTATGTGAGAAGCCCAATTTGTAGCGTTTGTTTATAAGTACCTGTAGTTTAAGTACTAAGCAGCCCACAATGAAGTTGGGCCTAGGTGAGTTATATACCATTTGGAACAACACGATTCTCGTCCATTGACGCCATTCCTTTTATCAAATTTATAGAGCACACCACTATACCCTTTCACTCCATAACACCTTTTCACTTTGGAGGACACAACAAACCACCACACCATTTCAGAAAAAAAATATACAACTTCTAGTGTAACCGATGCACTATTGCATGCCAGGTTAGCCATCGTGCATGTGCCCCCCCTCCCCCCCGGTTCTAATTTCAAATGTGATCTTTTTCTATGTAGGAAGGAACTTTAAATAACTATAAACTATATTTTTATAGGGTCATGAGGCATCTATTAGAAGCAAAAAGTCAAGACAAGGTCTTTAAACTTTTCACAGTCTATATAGGAAGCAAGTTACATACTAACCTAATAATATTTTTTTTAAAATATCCATGTATGGCATGATCTTTCAGAAGCTTGCAATAGCACAAGAGGTACAGACAAACAAAAGAAAACGTACAACATAGAACTTCACAGGCTTCATGTACAAGAACGCAAAACCATAAACCTTGTAATTTTTTCATAAGTAAACTATCAACAAATCAACAAAAAAAAAAAAAATGGCGTAAAGGTGTAATTTGTAGTTGGAGCGAGAGGCCATCCTTCCCTTTTTTTTCAATATGTAATTTTTGAAACTCTATGTATTGTATTTGCTTTGATCGCTGTCTAGCTTCTTGCTAGGTGGAGGTTCCGTTATATATATATATATATATATATATATATATATATATATATATATATATATATATATATATATATATATATATATATATATATATATATATATATATATATATATATATATATATATATATATATATATATATATATATATATATATATATAGGGCTTAGGGAATATGTGGCTGTTATGTACCTAATATTAGGTATAGAACCATCAATAACTACATAGTTTTAACAAAATGCAATCAAATCTCTACTATCTTTCTTATATTCACTATTAGGGTAGATGATAGACTTTGTACATATTTTTATGAAGGTTTAAATATTTTATTTTACACCACAAACCATGTATAAAAATACCTTATCAACTACCTATAAATCTTCATATTCAAATTTAATATAGAAAATTATAGTGAAAAATTAAAACTGTTCATTAAAACCTAATAAACTTCTTCTCATAACACATCAAAAAGGACCATGCAAGTATATATATGGTAGGTGTCAAAGAAAGCGATAAAGCCTACTAGATGTCTAATAAAAACAACTCATTCGAAATACATAGATGTTGGAGATAAATTATGAAATCAGGAATAATATGAGCTTAAAAATAATAGGAAGAAGTTAACAAAGAAAAAAATTATATTTTTTAATCAAAATGAATTCAATTTTGATGGTTCTATACCTAATATTACATACATGACAGCCATATATTCACTTTTCCTCTATATATATATATATATATATATATATATATATATATATATATATATATATATATATATATATATATATATATATATATATATATATATATATATATATATATAATTTGCCGTTTAAAAAAAAACTAAAAAATCATGAGTTTGTAGAGTAATTACTAATTACAAACGTTTTGTCGATTGCTAGTTATTTACTTCGCTAGAAGCATAATTAATTACACAGCTAATAATTATTAAAGACATGTTTGCCAATGAAATTGAGGTGGATTTGGTTGAGTTTTAGACGAATTAATGATTAGAACGACAAATCAGAAAAAATGATTAAGTTCTGCGACATTTAAATAATTGTGCACCAATGATTATCAATTATCATTTCCTCTTGGTCAATCTGGTGTGAAATGTATATGTTATTTCATAATTATTTATTATTTATCTATTATGTAACCCCGGAAACATGGAGCAACTAATTGGGTGAAAAGTAAATACTTGAAATATATATATATATATATATATATATATATATATATATATATATATATATATATATATATATATATATATATATATATATATATATATATATATATATATATATATTTTCTTTAACTACATATTAACCAAATAACTGACTAATTCATTTGTTTTCGATATATATTAATATTATATCATAAATATTGGAATCAGAATTTTCGAACATGTTATATTTAATCTTATCATAACACAGGGTTCAGACAACATCAGAAACTTCAACCAATGTTCATTAGTTACTAAACGACAAATCTAGCAAAGTTTAGTTTTTTCTCATGTCTAAATCATTCGATCAACACAAAATACAGACATAAATATTAAAAAAAGAAGAGAAATCCATGGTGACAGAAAGATGTGTATATAGAAGTCTATCGTATACGCAACCCTATACTCAAATTGTAAGTTTAAAAGACGATCGATAATGACTACTACTTTAGGGACGATTAATCGGCTACGGTAACCAAAGTTTTTGTCACCATTATCCTTCACATGGGTGTCTATAAATTCTGATTAGCCAACTTAATTTAATATTAATCTCTGCAATTTTTAGTATAAATTATTGATATTAATTAAATATAATTAAGATGGAAATAAAGGTCTCAAAAAATGGAGTTACAGCGCAAAGGGTGGACATGATTCCATGGTGCCAATCACATGCTAACCGTGGTCCACCCCTCCATTAGGGTTTGCTTCAACATTCAAATCGATGGTTATTATTTTATTAACATAATACCACTTAATTATTACTCTAAATAAATACAAGATTGCTTAGTTCCCTTAATTGAAAACGACTTTGACACCAAAGGGCTTCTATATGATATTTGTTATCCCTTCTTGAGGTCGAGGTTTAAGCCTATTGTGGATATATACAGAACTAAAAAGTAGTTTAGAAGTCGATTAAATTTATTGTTAAAAAAAAGCTTTGACATATAGTTGAATACTATTTGTTTTAATAAAATATCTCAAATAGTTTATAAAATAACCAGCATATAATCTATTTTTTAGTCTTGGCAAATAATAAATCACAGTGATCTCAAATATATGTAGCTTATGCATACCAAACATAGTCTTAACCCAAATATGATCTTAAACAATATAAATATTAAGATTATACACACATGTAATGAAGGTGTATTTTAATCATTGAAATAACACAAACTGCATTTAATAACTATTAGAAGGTTATCCATCTTGCTCCATTTAATAACTTTTAGAACAATGATTCTTAATAATTTAATCATAAGGTACATAAAAATCATCTAAACATATGTTCTAAAATATTATTTAAAGAAATCCATGAACCAAATTATAGCCCAATAGTCTACATAGTAAATGAATATTTAAATTGACTATCGGAAAAAAATTCGAAATATTATAAATTATAATAACTTTTGAGATGGTGTGGATTTTGTGGTAAATATTTTATGAAGCCATAGCAGCACAAACAAATTGAAAATTGGTTTATGAAGATAAATAAATGGAATAAGTTAAATAGTCAATTTCATGAGATGGTTGTTGGTCGGGCCATCCGAAATTTAATACAACTAGGTCTTTTGACCATTTAAATTATAATATGTTTTTTTTTTTAATATCTTGCCCATTTAATCTCATTTTTTTCAAATATTTGTCTTTAGTGTCATAGAAGTTATCATGTTTAAAGAAGATTATTATACTTATGTAATCGTTTGTAAATAATATTTATATAATAAATTATATATACATTAAAAATAAATTAAATAGAAAAATAAGCGTCCTAAGTCTTAACCCTCTTTCAGTCGTTCACATGATTTATTTGTTTGACAGATAATTTACGTATCATACTTATCTATTTTGCACATGTAATCTTTAGCAAAGGAAACGTACACCAACTTCTTGAAGTTTTCTATGAAATCCCATAAACAAAGACTTGAGATAAAATCCCGACTAACCTTTTTACCTTTATTTATTAAGAAACTAAACGTACATAACTTCAAATTTGAAGTTTTATATGAAATCCCATAAACAGAGATTTGAGATCAAATCCCAACACGGGTTACTATTGGAAATTAATTTTTGTGAAAAAACTCCGCCTTATTAGACTTGACCGCTCCAAAAATTGTGGTGAAATGAAAGGTCTAAAACACCCAAAAAAAACTATAATAATGACCGAATCGAATCACTTTCTTTAAACCATATTTAAATTTCTAGAGTCAACATATGTGATCATTTATGCAGTTGTGTTATAACTCAAAACATCAATGTCTTATAAGTTATGACCTACTAACATATGTGATCATTTCTGCAGTTGTGTTATAACTCAAAACATCAATGTCTTATAAGTTATGACCTACTAATTTGAACCTAAATCGTCTAAACCGTTGAGCATGTGAGAAAGAAACGACGAAGACTCTCACACGAGCATCGCAAATACGACAAGACACAAAATTAACATTCGTCTTTTATCCACTAAATTCAGTATAGTAGGAAATTGATTTAACCGCAAACTATAGAGACAAGAGCATACAATTGAAAATTGATGTTGTATATTGATTGATGAGAATTATATGTATATATATACAGAAAGAAAGTAACCTAACGTCTGATAAATGAGCACTAGTACCACGTGACTATAATACCCAAAGAATAGGAATAGAAACCTAATTCTCTTGACTAAATCTTGTTGACTAAGTTATTAGTCGTTATCAACCCCCGACAAGCTCAAGTGGGGGTCGAACTTGAAGCTTGTGTCGTATCGTCGCAACACGATCATTTCCCAATAGTTTTGTGAATATGTCGGCTAGCTGATCAACGGATGAGACTTGACAAACTTTAAGAGCACCTGTATCAACTTGTTCTCGTACAAAGTGAAAGTCTAGAGTTATATGTTTAGATATGGTACTGATAATAGGATTTTTGCAGAAGAACATTACACCAACATTATCACATAGCAAAATAGGAGGCTTAGGGAGATGAACTTTTAGATCGTGAAGTAGATGTTGGATCCATAGTAATTCAGCTGTTGTGTAAGCAAGGGCACGATATTCTGCCTCAGTGCTGAATCGAGCAACGACATGCTGTTTTTGTGATGTCTAACTAATCAAATTTTCACCATGAAATATGGCAAAATCATATTGAGATCTGCTATCTTCCTTGTCTGATATCCAACCAGAGTCGGAGTGTGCTAGAAGTGATGTTGCCTTGTGTGGTTTGAAGTGAAGACAATGATGTAATGTACCGCTCAAATATTGTAATATTCGTTTAACCGCTTGCCAATGTAAGGTAGTAGGTGCATGCATGAATTGGCATACTTGGTTAACCGCGAATGCAATGTCTAGTTTTGTGATGGTGGCATATTGTAGAGAACCAACAATTTGTATGTATAGCTTGGGGTCAGGGAATGGATCACCATGAAGTGTAAGAGGAACAGAGGGGTCTGCTCGTGTGGATACGGGTTTAGATTCACACATCTTGTTGTGAGTGATAATATCTTGAATGTACTTTTGTTGTGAGATCTGTAGGCTATTTGGAGTCTTCGAGATTTGGACACCTAGAAAATAAGTGAGATTGCCTAAATCTTTGAGTGTAAATGTATCATTCAACTCTTGAATGATTTGTTAAATAAGATGAGGATTATTCCCTATTATGATTAAATCATCAATATAAACCAAGATATAAATAGTAGCAATAGTTGATGAGTGAACAAATAGAGATGTGTCTGAATGACAAGCATAAAATCCATGTGTGACAAGATGTTGCTTGAGTTAGTTGAACCAGGCTCTAAGTGCTTGTTTGAGTCCATACAAGGCTTTGTCTAGTTTGCACACAACATAAGGATTAGATTTGTCTTCAAAACCATGTGGTTGTTCCATATAGACCTCCTATGTTAGTATACAATTGAGAAAGGCATTATTGATGTCTAGTTGTCGAATGGTCCAGTTTTCAAAGAGAGCAATGGAGAGGACCAAACGAATGGTAGTTAGTTTTATAACGGGACTGAAGGTGTGAGAAATTTGGCATGATCAAGAAGAGGTATTGGAAGATGAGGAAGTGGGCTTATAGGGTGAAGAGGCAAATGGAAAAACATCTTCATTAAAAACAACATGACGGGAGATATAGATATGGGATGTGGGGCATGAAGACACAAATACCCTTTGTGAGAAGCACAATATCCTAAAAATGCATAGGGAAGTGAACGGAAGTGCATTTTATGAGAGTTGTACGGGCGTAAGAAGGGATAACAGAGGCATCCGAATGTTCTAAGAAAGGCATAATCAGGGTCCTTGTTGTAGACAATGGAATAAGGAGAAGAATAGTTTAATGTAGGGGTAATGGTTCGATTATATAGGTAGGTTGAGGTTTTAAAGGCATGTTCCCGGTATTCTTGTGGGATGGATGATTGAGCTAGTAAAGATAAGCCTTTTTCAACAATTACTCTATTTCTGCATTCCACAGCCCTATTTTGTTCAGATGTGTAGGGATAGGAAACTCTATGAGTAATACCACAAGTTTGGAGGTAATTAGAGACGGGGCGAAATTCACCACCCCAATTAAGCTAAACACATTTTATATCAGAAGCAAACTGTGTTTTGATCATAGTACGAAAGCTGATAAGAGTTTGTAAAACTTAGGATTTATGAGAAATAAAATAGATCCAAATAAATTTTGTATAATCATCGAAAATTAAAAGAAAATAATAATTACCATTTATTGATAATAAATGGGATACACCCCAAAGATCTGAATACAATAATTCAAGTGATTTAGAACATGAAACATGAGTAGATGAAAGGTGAAATCTGTGACTTTTCCTAATTTTCAAGATTCAAAGATTAATGACATTTTATTTGCGGAAATTAGAAGTTGAAATTGAGAAACAAGTCGACGAAGTATGCAGTCATAAGGGTGAGCAAGACGGTTATGCCATCTAGCTAAGGAGGTACACACACAGGAGAGAGCCATGGTAGATGACTTGGTATGTTGAGGAAGAGCTAAACGGTAAAGACAATTTTCAACGCTGCCTCGGATGATTGGTTTGCCCAGTAAGGTCTTAAAAACATAATGATTAGGCCAGAATGAGTAATAAGTAAGAGGTTACCATTGGCAACTTGCAATTTGTTTTCTTCAGTGTGTGGTTCTGTGATATGCAGCTTGTTGAGATCAGAAGTAACATGATCGGCGGCTCCTGAGTCGAAGTACCAAGAAGGGTCCATGACAGTTGATAGACTGGGGTAGCTTGCATGATGAGCCTGTCGAGGTTGATCACGAGGGGTGGGACGATGAGAGGGGTAGTCAATTTGATTACCCCGATGCCAACAGTTGATGGATTCATGGCCTGGTTTATTACACAGTTGGCAATGCAAACGACGACGTTGAGTATTAGACCCGCGATAGATATAATTTTGTTGTAGAGATGTGGTAGGGGAGCGGGAATGGGGTTGGTTGCGAGACACTTGATTTCCCACCAGGAAAAGGTGGGGTGAGTAGACGTGGATGTCGAAAGCTGGGTGACTGCTTGACGAGCAAGGTCCTGATCAAAACGAGCTTCTTCTTGAAGACTTAGACCAAACAGCTCATCACAGAAGTGGTGTCAGATTTCTTGAGAAAAGCATAAACAAAGTGGTTGTAGGAGGAGTCAAGACCATTGATGAAGTAGGTAATGAGGTCGTCACTAGAAACAGGGGTGAGATTTTCAGCCAAAGAGTCTGAAATCTGGCGTTTCTTTTCAAGGTAGTCGATCATAGATAACGACCCTTGGGAGAGCCATTGAAGTCGAGTTTTGAGGGTCATCCACTATGCACGAGTGTGAGCTTGAAAAAATCATTCTAGGGTTTGCCATGCCTGTTGGGAGGATGATGATCTAGCAACGATAGCAAGCGATCGATTAGATAGTGTGGATTTCATCCAAAAGTGAACAAACTGGTCCTACTTTTTCCAGGTTGCAAACACTAGATTTGGAACAAGGGCGGCATTACTAGGGGTTGGAGCATCAGCAATAGTTTCTGGTGGTGGGAGAGGATTGTCGCACCCTCTAACCGGGACGATAGAAACGTCCGGGGGTGGGTGACATCATATTGTTATATCATAACAGTTGATTATAAATGAGACATAACAACCAAACATCATACATTCAGATACCAACATACATCGTGTCCCACCCCCAAACAGAGAATGGCGTAAACGTTCAGGGGCGAAGGACGTCATGTAAAGTATCATAACAATGCACAATAGTAAAACAAGCAACAACATCCATTACATTAATAGAATAGTTAATACATGTGTTTTCTATGAATAGTAGTATGACACCAAAAATGTAAATCAAAATATAAAAAGATGGGTCTTGAACATGCTCCGTCTTCTCAAAACCTGATCCAATGTACCTAATTACTGGTTCCCTGAGAATACAAGTTATTTTGAAAGAGAGTATCAACATTTAAGTTGGTGAGTTCATAAGTATTTTAGTGTCAAGTTTTTACATTTGTTTCATGAAAATGTTTGTATTTGTTTAGTGAAAATGTTTGTATCTGACTAGTGAAATGTTTGTATCTACATTAAATGAAAAGTAGTCTTCTACCAAGACTCCATTGTTTGTATGTTTTGTTCTCTTAAAAATGGTGTAAAATGTATGTTTACACTTAAAATAGTATAAATGTATGTTTTCCATATTTGTAAAACTATCTTTACTCGAAAAATAGGATGTATTTCTCATGTGAGAATATCACTATATGAATGTAATGGAAAATGATGATTTATAGTAATGTTGTATAAAATACACTACATATGGATTAACTACCTTAAAACCAAACTGTTAATTAAGGTTAAAATGTGATTAGGTTATAACCATACTTGATAGACTAGTATAAAACACGACGTTCTTCAGGCGTCAAAAATGATATGACATTTGTCACCCGTAGACCTACAAGTCCCACTGTAGCTAGCAACAAGGTGTTGGATGGTCAATCCCGTATAGATCTATACACAAACTCACGCTCTCCCTCCAGGAGACTCTGGTTACAAAATGTGACATAGCAAGAATATTGCTATGCCATGAAATAGTATCTCACATTTTAGTTATCTTGTTCTTATTATAGTATGTAAGTTCCTTCTTGTTTTTGTAAGTGAATAGTATACTTTGTAATGAATAGTGATAGTATGTATGTATTGACTCATGTATTGTTTCCCTGTTTTAGAAATAGTATATAAGGACAACACACCCGATTCATTAAGTCCATGAATGTCACGGGCGCATTGGTTAATCCGAAAGGCATCACTACAAACTCGTAGTGGCCATAACGAGTTCGAAAAGTTGTTTTGGGAACATCTTCCTCTAACACTCGTTGCTGGTGATACCCGGATCACAATTCAATCTTTGAAAAATATCTTGCTCCTTGAAGTTGATCGAACAAATCGTCTATACGTGGTAGAGGGTATCAGTTCGTAACAGTAAATTTTTTTAACTCTCGATAGTCGATGCACATATGGAACGATCCGTCTTTCTTCTTCACGAACAAGACTGGTGCTCCCTAGGGTGAGAAGCTTGGCCTAATAAATCACTTGCTGAGAAGTTCGTTTAGTTGAGCGGATAGTTCCTACATCTCAGCTGGTGCTAGTCGGTATGGCAATTTGGCTACAGGGGTCGCTCCTAGAATTATGTCGATTCTGAATTCGACCTGATGTTGTGGAGGTGACCCTGGAAGATCTTCGGGAAAGATGTCGTGAAAGTCACAGACTTCTGGGATGTTCTTTAAGTCATTCACCTTTTGGTTCACGTCAACCACGTGAGCAAGGAACGCATGATATTCCTTTCGTAAGTACGTTTAGGCTTGAATACTTGAGATGATTCAAAGGTTCGTGCTTGGTTTGTCGCCATAGATAACTAAGGTTTTGCTATTTGGTAGATTAAGACGAACGAATTTCTCAAAACACTAGATGTCAGCACGATGAAGACTCAACCAATCCATGCTGATAATGACGTCGAAACTTTTAATTGAGACAGGCATAAGGTCGGTTTGAAATGAATAGCTATCTAAAGAGAGGGTACATCCTACATATATATCGTTAGTGCTCTCAGCCTTCTTGTTAGCCATTTCTACGGTGAACGTTTCTTTTAGTGCTTGTGGTTGTTGTTTAAGTAAGTGTGCAAATTTTTGATTCACGAAACTCCTCTCCACTCCACTATCAAATAATATGCATGCATAAGAGTTATCGAGGAGAAACGTACCCGTGACCACCGTAGGGTCTGCCATGGCTTCCTCATGACCAATAGCCAAAACTCTTCCTACTCCGCCAGTACTCCGCGCCTTTGGGTAGTTCTGTTTGTAGTGCCCAACTTCACCACACCTGTAGCAGGCTTGGCCTACTCCAGTACCAGGGACCTGGAGATTAGTCTTGTAGGTGCCTTACAAAAATGGGCAGTGTGCCCCTTCTTGTTGTAGTTAGCACAGTGCATCTCCTGGTAGGGTCCATTATGATGGAAGTTGCACTTGCTGCATTTTGGCAGACTCCCAGGGTACTGCTTTGCTGGTGCAGGGACAACAGGAGTTGTTGCGACATGAACAACCACAATCTGTTGTTTTTAGCAGAGTTCTGCGCCGATTGGTTCTTCTTCTTGTCCCAAAACTTCCTCTTGTTATCTTTTTTTTTTGGTCAGTTCTGGGACTGTAGGGGTAGTTGCTTGAGGACGGACTCCTTGGTCGATGAGTCTCTGTGCCAATCGCTTGGCAATGTCGAATGTATAGGGGTTCGAAGACAACATGTTCCTATGAAATGGAGGTACTAGTCCCTAGATGTACCTCTCGATCTTTTTTCCTTCTATGGGGACCATCCCTGGACATAGAGCCACTAGATCGCTGAACTTAGTCATGTAAGCTACTATGTCAGAACCTTTCATAGTAAGGCTCCGAAGTTCCTGTTCAAGTTTTTGAACTTCACCCCTCGGACAATATTCCCCTATCATAAGATCCTTCAGTGTCTCCCAGCCCATCGCTCTAGCCACTATGAGAGTAAGTGACTTGACATGGCTATTACACCATGTGAGGGCTTTGTCGGAGAAGGTGCACACATCAAACTTTACTTTGCTTCCTTCTGGGCAGGAGCAGATCTCAAAGACAGACTCCGTTTTCTCAAACCATTGTGACAGAGCAATGATTCCCCTAGTACCATTAAAAGCCTTGGGTTTGTAGTTGGTGAAGTCCTTGTATGAACACTCCCTAGGGTGTCCATGACTATCACCTTGGGTAGAGTTGATACTCGTTACACCCCCACTAGTACTGTTAGTGTTGATTTGAGTTAAGGCTGTCTTTACAGCCACCGTTACTACAGCCTGAAAAATACAGGATCGAATTGAGGTGGAGGTGGTGGTTGAGTTGGAGTTATTTTGCGGATTGCGCCTGTTTAATTTGCGAGGAGGCATCTTTCAACTATAAGTTTACAAAGATGAAGATAATTGTAAGAATTCAATAGTGAGCATAATGTGAGTGTTCCTTGAACTAAATCTCCATAGTTCAACATGTAATTGTTTGCAATAGAGATCTACCACTAGAAAGATGAAAGGATTTGGATAGGCATTTTCCAAGAGGATTTGATGACTGTCAATTTCATTGGTATTATAGATGTATAGAGTTCGGGAAAATTGACCTTCTAATAGGTCTACAACATACCAATATAAAGAAAACTTTGACAGCACAAGGACCTAACGAAACTCGAAAGTTCAAGGCCTAAACATAAGTAGGAAAACAATACTAGAGTCTAAAAGTAGACTTAATCTATACCCAAAAGAGAGAGTAGAGTAAGCTCTACTCGCAAGAAGTGTTATTCTGGTTATTACTAGATTCTGCCCTGGATTCAGCCAGCTGATATTCTGTTTCCCACACACGCCTTTGTAATGCAGCTTGGCTCTATTGAAGATCCCTAACTTCGGATTAGTAGGCATTCAGTTCCATCTGTAAGGCATCAGTATGAGTCCTTGTTAACTCCTAGTCATCGGTCAAATGGCGGAGATGAACTATGTTGACTCCTAAGCTAGCATGAATTTCCATGACATGGTCGTTGGTTGCTCTTCCTTTTTCATCATTGCAAGCAACATGACAAACCAGGATAGGGAGGATTCTGTCAGTTGAGCCTCCCTCTCTCATGTTGTAGAAGCTTTGATCTCCATTGTAAGGAGGTGGTTGTCCATGTTCGTGGCTCTACCTTCCCAAGTTTACTGTCCACAAAGGCGTTGGGCCTTGAAAATCCTGTTAAGGGTTAGGATTTTGGGCAACTTAAGGTGGATTATAGACCTCGGGTTCCGAGTCAGAGTTTTCTTGAATCTCATCTTCGTTCTCCTCCTCAGAACTCTCCTCGAAGTCTTCTTCTTCAGGGGCCACCGGGTTATCTTCTTCTGGACCAGCTTCGAGCCATCCACCATTCCCTTAATTGGGAAAGTATGGGTCTCCCGACAGATGAAATCCAGCCATGATATATAATCGAGAGTAGGGGTGTAAGAAACTTATAATAGATGTATTGCTAAAGATATTTATAGGATGATCCTTACCGGTTACTTCTATACTTACGTGGTGCATACAAACTATTTATAACTAAAGATAGAATAGACCTTCGAATAAGTGATCCAACTCTAAGACCACAACCAAAAAAGGAATAAGAAGTAAAGCGAAGATCACAGATTCTAAGTCTATAACATCTTGGTCACATATAACCTAAGCGTATCCACTCAGCAACTATAGACCTACTAGTAAGGGTCGTTTTTAGTTTTCAAATAAGTAATTATAGTACAACAAAATACACCTATAGTACTTTACGTTTATGTTATGTTCTAGTGTTTCTTTGTAGTAGAGTTGGTAAGTTTCTAGACTTGTTGCAACACCACAACCATTCCTAGGCATATGTTAATCACTTCTCGTATAGATATAGTTGTTCAGGTTATATCAATCCCAGACCAGATTATATATCCCCAAGCCTACCTGTGTTGTTCAACAATCATAATACTTTTGTTCTGTTCTAGTATGACACTGCTCTTAGTATGAATGCATGTATGTATACTTTAGTAAAACATTTTATTATTTAAAAATTATAACTCTTGGTCAGAGTGTTTTAATCCCGATGTGTTTATAGTTGTATATCTTTTATGGGTTGATATACTTAGTTCAGTATAAACAATGCTCTGATACCAATCGGTCACACCCCCAAACCGAGAACGGCGGAAACATTCGGGGGCAGATGATGTCATGTACAATATCATAACAATGCACACTAGTAAAACAAGCCACAACATCCATTGCATTAATAGAATAGTTAATACATGTGTGTTATATGAATAGTAGTATGACACCAAAAATGTAAAGAAAAATATAAAAGACGAGTCTTGAACATGCTCCGTCTTCTCAAAACCTGATCCAGTGTACCTGACTACTAGTTCCTTAAGATTACAAGTTATTTTGAAATAGAGTATCAACATTTAAGTTGGTGAGTTCATAAGTATTTTAGTGTCAAGTGTTTGCATTTGTTTCATGAAAATGTTTGTATTTGTTTAGTGAAAATGTTTGTATCTGACAAGTGAAAATGTTTGTATCTTTACCAGAAAATCCTATATTTTCTACATTAAATGAAAAGTAGTCTTCTACCAAGACTCCATTGTTTGTATATTATGTTCTCATAAAAATGGTGTAAAATGTATGTTTATACTTGAAATAGTATAAATGTATGTTTTCCATATTTGTAAAACTATCTTTACTTGAAAAATAGGTTGCATTTTTCATGTGAGAATATCATTGTATGAATGTAATGGAAAATGAAGATTTACAGTAGTGTTGTATAAAATACACCACGGATGCATTAACTACCTTAAAACCAAACTTTTAACCATGCTTGATAGACTAGTATAAAACACGACGTTCTTCAAGCGTCAAAAATGATATGACATTTGTCACCCGTAGACCTGCAAATCCCACTGTAGCTAGCAACAAGGTGTGGGATGGTCATTCCAGTATACATCTATAACTGTGACATCCCCAATTTCACGGCCAGAAAAGACCGGTTTGTTTATGCTTTGCTTTATAAAATCAGAGTAGATTCTTTTGATTTAAAAGAGTTGCGAAATTTGTTCCCAAAACAAAATATGATAAAATTTATCAAAACGTTTCTCAAAGAGAACCTATTTTCATTAAATAATAAAACCTTGGGATGTCATGTTCCGATACAGACCAAAAGCATAAACAGTATAAAATAGACCTTACAACAGTTATTTATAACTACTGATCTATATTCCAAAATCTCTCGTCAAGTCCACCAACTTATACTCTTGTGTCATTACCTGTAATGCAAAGAAAACTGAGTGGGTCAGGCTTGGGAGCCTGTTGAGCAGATAGGGTTTTCAACCCACAATATTATATCATATATATATATATATATATATATATATATATATATATATATATATATATATATATAATCATCAAACAATCAACCCAATTACCCATCCCCATTATCTTCTTTACTCTTAAGGTTTTACCCTAAGAATCAACTATCCTTCATTCATTCATTCCTAAGGATTGACCTAAGGAATCAGCACAAAGTCCATTCCTGCCAAAGTTTATCTATCAGGTACTAAATCCATAGCTATCAGAAGCTAACTCCATAGTCACCAAGGTTAACTTAACAGGCGCTAAATCCATAGTCGCCAAGGTTTGTCTATACGGTACTAAATCCATAGCTACCAAGGTTTATCTTGTTCATTGACAGTATCATACTCGAGATCCCTCTCGCAATACATGCCAATGGATTACTAATAGGTTTATCTTGTTTATTGACAGTATCATACTCGAGATCCCTCTCGCAATACATGCCAATGGATTACTAACAGGTTTATCTTGCTTATTGACAGTATCATACTTGAGATCCCTCTCGCAATACATGCCAATGGATTATTAACAGGTTTATCTTGCTTATTGACAGTATCATACTCGAGATCCCTCTCGCAATACATGCCAATGGATTACTAACAGGTTTATCTTCTTTACTGACAGTATCATAATCGAGATCCCTCTCGCAATACATGCCAATGGATTACTAACAGGTTTATCTTGCTTATTGACAGTATCATACTCGAGATCCCTCTCGCAATACATGCCAATGGATTACTAACAGGCTTATCTTTCTTATTGACAGTATCATACTCGAGATCCCTCTCGCAATACATGCCAATGGATTAATAACAGGTCTATCTCTTTTATTGACAGTATCATACTCAAGATCCCTCTCGCAATACATGTCAATGGATTAGTAACAAGTTTATCTCTATTCCTGATCCCTACTCACGAATCTAAAGCTAACCTTTTGATCTTATTATCCAACTCATCTTTTATCCTACACCAACTATCTCATCTACCCATGTCTTACCCAACATATTTGTAGATACAAAATAAATATACTGATTAACTCATTTAACATCTATATAAAACATCCATTCCACACTCATCTCAAATAAACAACAATGTATAAACACATAGCACGTATTTCATAGCAAATACTTGATATATATATGTGTTAGAAGAAAGTGATCACATACTCACCCAAAACATTTACTTAATACATTAAAACAATACTTGTATTAAAATCGTGTTATGAAAGGGACTATACACTCACACATATAAACAACTTTATATTATACACATAGCACATATTTCATAGCAAATAATTAATATTTATGTGTTAGAAGAAAGTGACCACACACTCACTTGATCAGAAGATGATCGGACAGCACTACGACTTGCAGAAGTAGATATTCTTCGGTGAAACCGGGATCACTTCACACACCGGGTTTCTCGCGGACAGAGCTTCGGCTCGGAAACTCTTTTCTTCTCGGGATCTTCGGGCTTAGGTACTTGCTTCAGGTCTCGGGATGATAACAGGGCTTCGGGGGTACTTCTTTGTAGGTAAATCGATGCAATACAGGTGAGAGATGATAGAATGAGCAACTAGACTCGGCTGGCCCTTCAAATCTATTTATAGGGCAAAACTGGCCCTTGCCACGTCGTGGCACCTTTTTCCACGTCGTGGGCTTGGTCGTCACTGCATGCGTCATCGCAAGTTGCATCTGGGGGACTACCGGAGGTTTCAGAAGACTGGCCACGTCGTGGCACTGCTTGCCACGTCGTGGTATCTGACAGTTTTGGGGTTTCGCGCCCCGAACTTCAGAAATTCATAACTTTCGCATACGAACTCCGTTTTCGATGTTCTTTATATCGTCGCGAAGGTGAGATTATGCTCTACACCTCTCGTTTAGACTCCATTGGCTAATTTTGAATTTATGTTTAATATATTATAATTATATTACTTATATATTATTTTTAGTAGGCCGGGACAAGAAAACTCCGTTATAAACTCATAACTCCTTTGTCTGACGTCCGTTTTCGTCCGTATTTCCTTCATTGCACTACTATCGATGAGATCTTCAATTCTCAATTAGATTGTTTTGGATAAATATCGCTCTAATGTAAATTCACTATTTATGTCGCGATGTGTCGTGTTGGTTCTGTCGCGGAACTTCGACAGGTCATAACTTCTTCGTTATAACTCGGATTTCGGCGTTCTTTATATGTAAGGAAAACTTGTAACATATACTATAACTTAGTTAATATTAATCCTTCTAAATAATCTTCCATAAAAAAGTCATTTTTGATTCTTATCGTCTCTAAATTGACTAGCCCTGATCTACGGGCGTTACAATCTATACACAAACTCACGCTCTCCCTCCAGGAGACTCTGGTTACAAAATGTGACATAGCATAATATTGCTATTCTATGAAATAGTATCTCACATTTTAGTTATCTTGTTCTTGTTATAGTGTGTAAGTTCCTTCTTATTCTTGTAAATAAATAGTATACTTTGTAATGAATAGTGATAGTATGTATGTATTGACTCATGTATTGTTTCCCTGTTCTATAAATAGTATGCAGTGATCCTCTAAATTATACCTATTATAGTTTACTAGTATGTTTTTTTGAATTGTTACTGATTTGAAGAAAAGACTAAATTGTTCAACATATGCAACCGAGTTAAGTGTGTTCCTTGAAAATGAGGTTTAATATTCAGGCATATATTTAGCAAAGTATAACTATGATTTAACCGACAGTCGGACTAATGATCCTACCCTAATCCCACAACAAAATAAGGAACAGGAGTTATGGTATTTAGCAATAGTCCTAAGTCCGTTAAAGCATACTTATACATAAATATGTACACGAATATGATTTTGATAAAATAAAAATCTAACAATAGTTTAAAAGAGTTTTAAAGAGATTTTAACAACATTTGAGCTTAAGAAATCCTTTTGTTTGTTTGTTTCCACATGTAAATGATTAACACAAATGTGTTGTGTTCTACTAGTATTCCCCCCCCCCTACCCCCTAAAAACATTTAAAAAAGGTAAATTGTAGGGGTATGAACTCACCTTAAGTGAGTGATTCGATGGAGTGTTCGATATAGGATGATTGTTTCCACTAGTTAGCTCCTGGGACAAAACCAAGTCCTAAATAGCAATTCACGCGACATATTGGCATGAAATTAGTGAATAAAGCTTCAAATGTGTTAAGGAAACAACCTAGGATGTATGAATTACTTACAACAGAAGTGTTAGAAGCGAAATCCAGTGACTGCTTGGAGTTCATGGCCGGGCTTCGGTGTTTACAGTCGTAATCGGTTCACGACCACATGAAGATTCAAGTGTTTTCGGCTGTAAACTCAAGTGTGTGATCTTGGTGTTCTCGGTGAAACCAAGGAGATTCAAGGGTTTATGGCTGTAAACCCAGAAACGAAGGGTGTTTGATTGAAGAAAAGAAGAACACTAGATGTTCTTATCAAGATCCGAAGGTGAACCAAATGATCTTCGGATGAAGGTTGATAGAAAACTAGGAGTTTTCGGTTGAAGGTCTTGAGAGAAACAACTTGAGTTTACGGCTAGAAGTGTAGAAGTGATGATTATTTCAGTCAAACATATATATATATATATATATATATATATATATATATATATATATATATATATATATATATATATATATATATATATATGGTAAAGTTTGCAGTCCGAAGGAGTTCATGGCCGCAAACCGAAGGTTTACGATCCGAAGCGACTTCACAGCCAAGAACGAGGTTCTCGGTTGCGAGGTGTTAACGGTTGTGAACGGTTTTCGATTCCTACGAGGCTCCTCAGATTTGAAGTGTTTTAACATGGAAAGGCTATTAATCTAACCTTATGATTACATCAAAGCACAAGTTTGACTTTTATTGGATAAGTTTGACTTTTGTTGACTAAGTTTGACTTTTACAAGATTGAAATTACAGGTTGTCACACTTTGTTTACAACTTTGAGTTTGTTCATGAAATTACATCCAAAATAGCACAATGTATTGTATTTCAAAAATACAACAATTATCCGTAAATCCATAGCTACCAAATCCCGCTTACTGAGTCCTTGAGAATACAAGTCATTTTGAAAAACGTCAACATAGAATGTTGGTAAGTTCATAAGCATATTTGTAAGAAAACTTTGTGTTAGTTTGTAAACTCTAGAAAATCCAATATTTTCTGTAAAAATAGTTTGTGAGTCTTGTTCAAATCATGTATAATTGCATGTGTATTCTTTTTTTACCTTGTTTGAAATTTTATATAGAGAGTGTTCCTAGAAAATCCTATATTTTCTATTATATGAAAGTCGTGGTCTTAAAACCCTAGGACCAGAGTGGTGAAATTAGTTGCAAAATAGACGACACGTAGTTTTGTACTTTATAAAATGAGTAGAGTGTATGTTTTGCATAAATTTTAAAACAATATTGTTATTCTCTATGTGAGTCGTTACAACCATACTAATATGACTAAAGCAGCTGTCTTGACGTTCTTCAGGCGTACGTTTCTAAAGATAATTGTCACTCTAGACTAGATAGTCTAGCTATAGCGAACAGCTCAGGTGTGGGGGTGTCAACCCCGTATAGATCTATACACAATATCCTGCTCTCCCTCCAAGAGACCCTGGTTATACCTATATGGCTTACAAGGTACACTAGGTAGGTACGAGTGAAGGAGTGTCTCACAAGAGTCTTAAATGAATTTACGCAAATGTTGAATCCCATTATTTAACGTTATAAATAATATTACTAGTGTATATTTTCGATCGTAGTTTATGACACACAAATTTTTATGGAAAAGTGAGTTTGTCCCATTTTTCTACTTTTGTCATAAATAGCTCATTTCTACGATTTTTGTCAAAACAGTCCAGTTTTACCATAATTGTCAAAAATAGTCAATTTTTACCATTTTTGTCAAAAATAGTACAGTTTTACCCTATTTGTCAAAAATAGCCCATTTTTACCATTTTTGTCAAAAATAGCCCATTTTTGCCATAATTGTCAAAAGCCAATGTTTAACATTTTTGTCGAAAATAGCCCATTTTTTTCCATAATTGTCAAAAATAGCCCATTTTTACTATTGTTGTCAAAAGTAACCCATTTTTACCGAAATGGTTATAAATGACCCATTTTCAAAAGTGAATGTGGTATAATTTATATATTCCAAAACTTTTCCATTTTGAGTGAAATTTCCATAAATTTTCCATTTTTCAAGTTTTCATGACAAAATTTTGTTTTAACATTTTCTTGGACATATTTTTTTTGTGATCTTTAACCCAAATCAAGAAAATCAAATTTTCACCTAGTAACTTGTTCCCACTTTTGATAAACACTAAGATAAATGTAACCATATCAAGATAACTAAGCTCCAATAACTTGAAACATAACAAAATCTCGAGTTCTTGGAGTGTAAACAAGAAATAAAAATATTTCATCACACATACACACAACTACATGCAAATATAAAAGATCTTCCACAAGACTAAACTTGTATCCTCCCCCAAAAGAAAGATAACTCGAAAATAAGGGGTATGAAGCTCACCTTGGGGCTTTTTTCGGTTTGTAGAGGAAAATGGAGAAGGTTTTCAAACCTAGTTTTCCTTCTTGAGGGAACTTTCTAAGTCAAGGGTTCTAAGGAGCATATACACGAAAACGGTGTGTAAGAAGAAGAATTTTTAATGTAAACTTGGAACAAGACAATGGAGTTTGTCATAAACTTACCAAGGAGCTTAGAAATTGTTCTTTGATGATGAAGAACTCGAAATCTTCTTAGAGAGAACAATGGAGCTTGAGAAGAAATAAGGAGTGTGTTGTGAAATTTGAAATGAATTGTAGAGATCGAAGGAAGGGATCGGCCAATTTAAGAGGGAAAAGAGAGTAGAGATTAGTGCCTAGTTACATGTTAGATAATCTTGCTTCCTAGATGCATGGGATATATTAGCCTTGATATTTTTTGTGCATAAATGAGGTGTCACTTGTATTATCCTCATATTATCTTTTTTTATAAACTGATCAGACTATGGAGGGAAGGAAAATTGGGCTTGGTTTTTCAAGAGTTGTCGAATACTCCTTAGGCCCATTAATGGGTTTTCGGTTTTTATGTGTGACTGAGAATACCTTGGGACCAATAAAGGCTTCAATTTGTGGAGAGAGTGGGTAGTTTTGGGCTTGGTTTTGGCCCAAGGAAGGTTTCGGCCCAATAATAGGTCCAAAAGAAATGGATTAGTCCCAATAAAGATTTTCGGTTTAGTAAGAGGACCCAATAGAGATTTTTGGTCCATTAGGGCCCAAAGAATGGTCTTTGGCCCAATGAGACTCTATGTGAAGGCTTTCGGCCCAAAAGGGCCCATTAGAGGGTTTTCGGCCTAAAATATTTCCTAATAGAGGTACTTGGCCCATTATGTTCTAAAAATAAATTTTCACGGCCCAAAACAATGTTAAATAAACATTTTCAGCCCATTGGGGCCCAAAAGAGAGTTTTCGGTCAAAAAAGACCAATTTGAGAGGTTATCGACCCATTAAGGCCCAATAAGAGAGTCTTGGCCTAGTTAGAGAGTTGGGCCGAGAAAGCTTGGGCTAAGGCCCAAAGTTTAGTGGACTTAGCTTATTGGGTTAAGTTTTTAGGCTACACGAGATGGTTTCGACTTGGATGACAATGTATGAGGTTATGAACTTAATAGCATCGAAGTTTGAATTTCACTAATTGAAATGATGCAAGGTTACATAAAGGAAATTTTCTTGTACATGAATAGGAATCTTAACCCTAATCTGCTAGTTGTGACAAGGATTAAGAACAAAGGACTCGAGATCAAAGCATTCTAGGACAGAGATAATGGTGGTGCGCCAAAGAAGGTAGTTATCTCGATCTAGCTTGATGGTGAGAGTGGGAATTTGGAAGTTGAGGTTGGTGGAAGTGATTTGAACTGCACCAAAAAGTTTTTGGTTGGTGGCAGACTTGGTGGAATCACAAAGCTCACTGGGGGAAAAATTGATGCGTAGGTCAGCGCTTTAATACCATATAGAGACGAGAGAATACAATTGAAAATTGATGTTGTATATTGATTGATGAGAATTACATGTGTGTGTGTATGTATATATATATATATATATATATATATATATATATATATATATATATATATATATATATATATATATATGGGAAAAGTGAATATGTGGCTGTCATGTATGTAATATTAGGTATAGAACCATCAAAATTGACTTCATTTTGATTAAAAAAACACAAGTTTTTTCATTGTTATCTTCTTTCTATTGCTTTTGAGCTCATATTATTTCCGATTCATAATTTATCTCCAACATCTATGTATTTCGAATGTGTTGTTTATAATAAACCTTTAGTAGGCTTCATAACTTTCTTTGACACCTACCATATATATACTTGCATGGCTCTTTTTACTGTGTTATGGGAAGAAGTTTATTGAGTTTTTAATGAGCAATTTCAATCTTTCATTATAGTTTTCTATATTAAATTTGAATATGAATATTTATAGGTAGTTGATAATGTATTTTATACATGGTTTGTGTTGCGAAATTAAATATTTAAAACTCCATCAAAATATGTACAAAGCCTATCATCTAGTCTAATAGAGAATACAAGAAAGATGGTAGCGAAATTTGATCGCATTTTGTTAAAACGATGTAGTTTTTGATGGTTCTATACCTAATATTAGGTACATAACAGCCACATATTCCCTAAGCCCTATATATATATATATATATATATATATATATATATATATATATATATATATATATATATACACACACACACACACACAGAAAGAAAGTAACCTAACGTTTGATAAATGAGCATTAGTACCGCGTGACTATAATACCAAAAGAATGGGACTAGAAAACTAATTCTCTTGACTACATCTTGTTGGCTAAGTTATTAGCCGTTATCACAAACACCAAGCCAAACCCTATAATTTTATGAGAAAAATAAATTCCATTTAACATTACATGTCACCAAAGTAACATTATCTAGAAAGGCACTCGTAGAAGACATTGAATACCCACCAATGGGATCTAAGGACCACATGCGTCTATCTCATTGATCAAAGGCAAGAAAAAATTGTAGTAAGTTGTAGCTCATCTTCACCCCCACCCCCTCAATAGGGATTCTCTACCAAAAAAACAAAACAAAATAAAAAAAACAAAAAATATAAACAAAACAAAAAAAATCTTACGTGTTATTTCATATGCCTCTTACTAGGTATGGTACGAGGTTGTCTCTTACTTGGTCAGATTCAAAATATTTGGTATCACACTTAGAAGCTTTTGACTAGGCCATGACTCTTCTGTTATGTCTTTTACTTGGTTAGATTTAGGGTTGTGTCTGACCAAGTTAGACATTGACTCAAGGAATGCCTATCAAACAACCTTTTTAAGTTCTTAGATCATCGCGCTCACTATAATTTCGCGAAAAGTCATAAGATCTAAGACATTACTTTGGAGTTTCTTAGACACACAAATGATGTTCTTTCAAAGATCATTATGAATAGCATCGACCAATTTTTAATCCATAAAATTGTGATCTCCATATCTTCCTTTAATATCTTGCACTCGTAAAACATTTTTGTCTTAAAAGAACAAGGAGAGATTTAAAGAAAAAAATGCTTCCAATTCCAAGGCCATCATCCTTTTTTGTCTGACATAACTTTTTTCCAACTAACCCATGCTATTTTTACTCTCCTAAGTCGACACCAAGTAAATAGTCTCAAGAACTTTGAACACGACCATGTACTAAATTCTGAAAATAGCCTTTAATAAGGTAAATGTACCTATAATTCATAGTGTTTTGGCCTTCTTTTATGAATAGAAGGCCAAAAAATGTAAGTGTTATGATACAACCACAGTCTTTCATATCAGTGTTGTGATCCAACCACAGTCTTTCATATCAGTGTTGTGATATAACCACAATATTCCATGTCAGTGTTATGATCTAAGCACAGTCTTTCATACGAATGTTAAAGTCATATGTAGCAAGAGATCAGATAGACAATCGAACAGATGACCTAACTGAGAGTGAACAATCAGACAAGAACATCACAATAATGTATTAGACCAAGAATTCTCAGGTTATCCAACTTAAACTATATAGAACCTAATCCATCAATATCACATAATCATGTAACGTAAATACATAGCCAATACTTTCATGTCCATATTCTTAGAAACTAGCTTTCCCTCATTCCTTGCTATTGACCAGTTCTCTATTAAGTCATTCGTTGGTCAGTCAAACATAATCCTGCTAATTGGTCTACCCTGGTTACCCGAACCAAACATAACCCCTAACAGTACCATACGATCAACAGGCAAGACCCTACTAGTCTAACAAAAATGACACTAGGTATCCCATATCTCATATATATACAAAGGATTTATCTCAGCCACTAACATACTTGTGCTATAAAATAAACCCTATCCTAGCATGTAAAGAACATACAATGAGATACGTGTCATAGTGTGAAACTCACCTGAACTGCAAAACCGGAGAAACACAGCCGCACTCAAACTCCTTGTACTGCGAGTCGACTAACCACCAAAAGAGATAAATCCTCAATTAACAATCCAAGTCCTCCAAATTTGACCCAAAGTTAAATTGGACAAAAGTCAACATTCAAAGGTCTACAAAGTCAATGGTCAACTTAGCCAAAGTCAACTTCACATTGTGACAACCCGTGTGCACATCATGAGATACCAAGGACAAAACAATCACGATTTTGAGCACTACCACGTCATTACAAACCCCTTGTCACGTTGTGACTTCTGGCAGAAAGCCAAAATCTTCATTAAATTCTTAATTCCTTCAGATCAAGGCGCATGACTTCAGATCTAATGGATAAATCTTCATTAGTTCCTTTAACCGAATTAATGGATAAATTTGTCAACTTTATCCATTAGGAATCCATCCTAAAGCTAGATATATAACCATATGAGAGTCACAACAAGCTCTGGAGTTCCTCAAACTCCAACAACATTCATTAAAGGGACCAAAACATCTAAATGAGCTCAAAGTTAAAACAAGAAGAACAAGGATGAAGATGTGAACTTTATACCTTCAACAACTAGAAAATCTAAAGGAAACGAGGGATCCAAGCTAACACCTTGCTTCCTTGCACTAGAATGTACTTCCTCTTTCTTCAAATCTCACTAAAAGCCAAGAACAAGGCCTCCATTTGATCAAGCTAGCTGACAAACATGAAATGAGGCTAGTGTTTCGTGGAGAGAGGTTGGAGGCTGGGAAGGATACCCTAGGTCATGAGTTAATGGCTTTAAATGTGGAATAAACCCTAAAAAATCATGGGCTTGGGCTGCAGCTGTTTTCATGTCGTGACACTCTATTTGTCACGCCGTGACAACCATCCCGAACACATGATCTTTATTTTCCATGTCACGTCGTGAAATCCTTCATTTCACATCATGGAATATGGTTTTCCTCAAAAAATCATGCCTTCGACTCTTTTATACAATCCTCTAATCCAATCTGGGAAACGGGTGTTACATCGGCGCATACCTATAGAGGCGCGACATGCTTGGTTAAAAATATTTTGTAAATAAAAGCTCAACCCTCATACCTCCGAAACTCTTTCTCTAGAAATTTCACTTCTTTGGTCCATGTTTTCCCTAGATATTAGAAATTTTAGCGGAGCTCTGGGCTTCTGAGATTCCAAAATATTAAAGTGTTTGGGTCGGAGTTCTACCAATACAATTTCCGATTTTTCCCTAGGAAATATTGTAAGTTAAGTTGCACTTTTTGTTCTTTAAGTGTAACTTATCCATAGCCGTTATTATAAATCTATAAATAAGATTTATCCGTAATTCCAATCATAATACTAATTGATCTACTTAAGGGGGTAATGTCTAGGCAAGATTTAGTGAGGTGTTTAAAGTGAGATTTCCAAAAAGTATACTCTATATATCAAACGAACCCTACCTCTGATATGATATTACCTGGTTATTTGTAACGCCCGGATCCTGGTATGTTTTTTAAATCAAATTATTCATTTTTGCAAAGGGACTCAATGAGTAGGGTTGCCAGAGTGAAACCCTAATTTTCAGGGTTTTGCACCTTATTTAAACACCTTAACCTCCAAAGGTTGGCCTTACTTGCAGCCTCCATCACCCCAAACCCTAGCCATGAAACCCTAATCCACCTTTGAGTGTTTTTGAGCCATGTTGTGTGTTCTTGGTGATTTTGAAGCTTGAGAAGGAAGGAGAAGCTTGAGGATTCAAGAGGTAGCCAGTAGATTCCGAAGTTGAGTTGCATTTCTGACTCATTTGAGGTATAAAGTTGATACCTTGGCTTTCCATTGCTTAGATCGTCATTTAGGGTTGTATTTCGTTACTTTTGGGCCATATTGAAGTCACTTTCGGGATTTTAGTGTATCATGAAGTTATGAATTCAGATCTAGGCACTCATGAGCTTATGTGGCTTAAAGTTGCAAGCTTTATCAACCCTTGGCCCTTCCTTATGCCCTAGACTTCTTATATAGCTTAGTTTTGGTGTTTATTGCTTCATGACACCATGCATGAACGTAAAGCTAGCAACTTTACATGGTAACTTAGTCCTAGGGGACCAGATCTATGGTTTGGAAGCATTAAACTCGATTGGAAGTGACTAAATGGATTTCGAGTAAGGGAGACTCGATAAGTTGTTCATATAACTCAGCGAGTTGGGTCGTGGTTCCCCAACCTTTTCTGTTACTAAGCAAACTTGTTGATTCTAGGAGATGACTCAGCGAGTTGGCCATGGTTTTTGGGCTTTGAAGATTGAGGAACTCGATGAGTACATGAAGGAACTCGGCAAGTTGTGAGCGAAATATCCCGGCTCTGTTATGAGGAGGAACTCGACGAGTTAGATCGAGATTTCGAAGGTTTTATGGATCATGGAACTCGACGAGTTGATGGACCAACTCGACGAATTGAGTCGACCAGGATGTTGACTTTGACTTTGACCATTGACCAGAGTTGACCCTTAAAGGGGTTATGAGTATGAAAGTGTAATTAAAGGAGATTTTTATGTGTAGGAATTTGATAGTAGTTGATCCCAGAGCCGAGGACGGTTCAACTACTACACAACATTTAAGGTGAGTTACCTTCCAGTAGAAGTGGGTCGAAGGCACCAATGTCGGCCCACTAGTAGTTGTTATAGTTGAGATTATTGTCTTTGTGATAATTGTCTGGTATGCCACTATCTGTTATGCTTTATATGCTAGTATGATATAATATTATCTGTTAGTGGTAGGAGGGGTAGGTTAGACCCCGTAGCCGGTTAAGATAAACCGGAGGGTAGGTCGAACACCCAGATATGTCTGACAGTATGTTATACTATGTTATTATGTGGTAATGGTAGGTGTGAAATAGTCCCCGTAACCAGTTGAAATAAACCGTAGGGTAGGTCGAGCACCCAGATATGCTTGGCAGGGGTAGGTCGGGCACCCCGGTATGCCTGACAAGGGTAGGTTGAGCACCCAGATATGCTCAGCAGGGTAGGCTAGACATCCAAATATCCCTGGCAGTATGTTTATTTTATGGTATGTGGCATGATGGGGGAACTCACTAAGCTTTGTGCTTACAGTTTTTAGTTTTTGTTTCAGGTCCTTCTTCTTCGAAGGGAAACGAGCCGACACGATAGTAGCGCATCGCACACATGATTTTCCGCACATGAGATTCTTGGGATTTGTACTCTGACATTATTTTCCTATGATATGTTTTTGAGATGGTTGACTTATAATTTTCATGATATGAGATAACATTGATGGCATTTTTAGTAGTCTGTTTTATGAATCTTTAAATTAAAAATGAAATTTTTGGTCTTGAAATTTGGGATGCTACATTATTCTTTACTTAATAGATCTTGATGTAGACATTGGGATTATTGAGGAATATAGATTATCATTATTCACAAAGAATATAATACTAAGACTTAGTGATAATCATACCTATGCCACATCAAAGGAAAAGCTAAGGTGTTAAGTGAAGCTCTGCCTAAATCATCAATCATCTACTTTAATAAGTGAATGCATAGTCACTTTCATATTACATATAAATATAAAGTATTTAGATGTTTAAGTGCTATATGTGCCTATTATCTCTGTTCTTGATATATGTGATAGATGCAATAATATGATATTATTTTACTTTAATATGTATTTTATCATAATTAAATCATATTGGGTAGTGAAGGGATATGGGAAAATATAATAATTGTGAAGAGTCAATGGGAAAGTATAATAATAGTGAAGGATTATGGAAAAATATAATAATAGTGAAGGTTCATTGGGAAATTAGAATAATAGTGAAGGTTTATGGGAAAAAATAGTAATGGTGTGAGGCCATGCATTGGGAACTGTCTTTTATGGGAGTATAAATGACAACTACTGACTATTCTAAACAGTCTGGTGGAACACTAGCACGCTCACCACAAGTAGGTGTTATTGATCATGCTTTTTAGGGAAAATGAAAGAATGTTCATGAATGCACTCAATCCTCATTAACATATATTGCTACGGAATCCTCAAAGCATTAATGTCTACTCATTACTTAGAATGATGATTATGGGTAGATTCATTAAGATCATCATTTTAGGATCAATGAGTGAGAATAACGGGAATGGATAATTGGGGTATTTGTTGGATGAAAAAATTATAAAAGATTATTATTAGATTACTGTGGGTTGAAAACCCTATGTGTTCACTAGGCTACCAAGCCTGGCCCACTCAGTTTCTTTGTACCACAAGTAGCGGTATGAAGATTCAAGGATGTTGATGTTTAAATTGTCGAGAGATTTATGGAATTTTTAGTCATTTTATGTAAGGCATGTAAAGACATTGTTTATGGTAAGGTTTCATTTATCAGTTATGACACCCTAAGTTTTTGATAATCAATGAAAAATGTTTCTTCGAAGATGCTTTTATCTCACACATTTATTATGGGACAAAATTACATATTTATAAAGTATACTCTTTTTAAAATAAGCATAATGAAAATGTATTTTCTGGCATTGAAACTGGGGATGTCACACCATCCACAATTAAGGATCCATCGGTATGTAAGATTCATTCATCAATGTCAAGCTAGTTTTCTTTTTTATCTTTTTTGTTGCTTTCCTCCACTATGGTTATCTCTGTGTTGCTAATTGTCTCGGTTATAAAGTTTTCTAGCACATGTGCCTTTATGCTTCTCTATGGCTTGAAATCAATCTCATTCTCCCTTAGTTCAAGTGCCCATTTAGCCAGACGTCTTGATTTTTATGGTTTAAAAACACTGAACATATTGGCACATTGGTTAACACCCCAATTGGATGTTCCAAGAAGTACCTTATTAATCGTCTTGTTGTATTGACAAGGGATAAGGCTACCTTTTCCATGTCAGAGTATCTTATCTCATCTGTAAAACTCGGCTCACAAAATATATGGGTACTTGCTTTTCATCTCTATTTTCTACTATTATTGTGCTTACCGCCAATTTTGATGTAAATAAGTAGATGTTAGCATTTCCCCTGGGACTGGAGACGTTAAAGGTGATAATTATCCCACTGTTATCTTGAGTTTCTTTAAAGTTGTTTTCGCTTCATCTGTCTACTTAATATATTTCTTTTCTAATACTCTTTTAAGGTTCTTGTAGAATGACAATGTTTTATTCGCTGATTTTTTTCTAAGAATAGCCCTAACGTTGCTAACTTGTTGTTCAATGCTTACACTTCCTTGACCGTTTTTGGTAATTACAACCAAATTAGCAATTTGATCTTTTTAAGGTTTTTTTTATTCCTTCTTTTGTGAAAATATGTCCTAGGAACATGCCTTCTTCTGCTTCGAAAAGTCATTTCCTTGGGTTTAATTTCATGTGGAGTCCTGTCACACCCCAAAACCATGAACGACGGAAACGTTCTGGGGCGGAGGATGTCATGTACAGTATCACAACAATGTAAAGTAGTAAACAAGCAACAACATCATCCATTGCATTAATAATATAATTATTATACAAGTGTGTTCAGTCAAATTATAATAGACACTAAAGCATAAATCAAAATGAAAGATGAGTCTTGAACGAGATCCATCTTCTCTAAACCTTGCATCTGCACCTGTCTATAGATGACCTGAGGATACAAGTAATTTTGAAAGCGAGTATCAGCTTTAAATCTGGTGAGATCATAAGTATTTAGTGTCTTAATCTGTAAGTAAGTATTTGTATGTAAGAATTTGTATGTATATGAATTGTAAGTATTGAAAGTGTATATGAACTGTAAGTATAAAAATGTATACGAACTGTAAGTATGAAAATGTTTGTAAAACAACTGCAAATGTTTGAAAAACCCTAGAAATCCCTATGATTCCTACTATTATATGAATGTGTCTTCTACCAAGACCTAACTGCTCTGAATGTTCGTTTCTTGTAAAAGTGTGTAATTTTTCAAGTGTAACTATCATTAACAAAATATAGTTTTACATTTAATGCTTAAGTGAAAGAGTACTTAAATATATGTAAAGGGAAAAATTTGTGTAGTACTGTAGTGTAGTGCTATAAGAACTACTGTTGTACTAACTACCTTAAACCGGATTTATGTTAAGGCATCATGTGATTAATTGCACCATACTATTGACTGGTAACAACGACATAAGTATGGTAGTAAAAAGGAATGATGTTTGGCACCCGCAGACCTGCAGGTCCGGCTGTAGCTAGTAGCAAGGTGTAGGATAGTCAATCCAGTATAGATCTATATGCAAAATCACGCTCTCCCTCCAATAGACTCTGGCTACAACTCGGGCCATGACATTTAAGGCATGCTCCGATACAGTGGATCATAATTTTATCAACGTATTTATGTATATGTAATGTATTGAAATGTTCTACGTGTGCTAGCTGTAATGTGTGTTCTCTCTCTATCTAGCAAGTATAGTAATGTATTGTTTCTTGATCTAGTATCGTTGTATATGTTCTCTTTCTAGTATAGTTGTATATGTTCTTCTCCTAGTATAGTTGTATATGTTCTTCTCCTAGTATAGTTGTATATGTATAGAAAGTATTGACTCATGAATGAACTGACTCATTGTATGATATCGCGTTCTAGTATCTTCCTAAACTACCCATATGGTAGTTTATTAGTAATCTAACTGGTACGCATGAACATGGATGTATACCCTTGCTACCCAAGGGCATTGGATGAACTGGAACGACCTTTATGACTATATATGTACACATTATATATAACTAATATTTAAACGACCTTCGGATGGGTACCCGATATCCTATCAGACCACATCCAAATCGAGGAAAAGGAAACAAGGTGGATAGCCTTCCTAAGTCTTTTAAACATTTCTTATATAACTATACATATATAGGCATGCAATTTATAATATAAAAGCATAAAATAAGTTTTGTAAAACCTTTGAACATAAATATTTTCTATGAAAAGATCGACTGGATGTCAATCTATAAAATGGTTTGAAAACATGGGTTTGATAAAACAGTTTAGTATAAAGAATCATTTGTTTGAAACACAATTGTAAATAAGTTTGAAATGTAACATACAGAGTAAAATGTACAGTGTAATAAGGAGTTTTAAACACATAAAGTGTTTATGAAAAACATTTGAAGGAAACTGTTTGGTAAAACGGCTAATGAGTAGCCAATCATTTGAATGCTGCTTATTAATCACATGTGATTGATATAATAAGTAGCATGATTCTACCTGTATCCCCCACCCCCATAAAACATTTAAAAATAGTTAAAACATTGATTAAGGGGTATGAACTCACCTGTGGTAAGTGGATCGGAAGGAAGTGTCGCATAAGTGCTTGGTGTCAAGTGAAGACTTAGATACGCACAAAGATCCTAATAACATATAAGGATATATGTATATACACAATTAGCCTTTAAACAACTAATAAACAAAGTTAAGACATTCTAGGACATGCTAAACACTTTATACAAGTGTTATAAGTCTCAAGGGTTGCATCTAAGTGTTGTAGGGAAAGGCTAGTGTGTTTGGGTTTCAAGGAACACTCTTAAAATGAGTTTACTCCCTAAGAATCAACACCCCTTGAGTTTACGGTCGTAAAATCTTGAGTTTATAGTCGTAAACTCCTAACCTTTTGACCATTTGGTGATTTGAAGTCTTCTATGCTATTCCAAGCATTCCTACTTCATGAATTAGTCTTAGGAAGTGTTGTGTGGAATCAAAACACTCCTAAATGGAGTTTACGGTTTAAGGACCATTTCTCATGAGTTTACTACCTTAAACTCCCAAGTTTATGGTTTTTGGGGTTTTCAAGTCCTTAGCTCAATCATGGCACTAGTCTAGGTTAGATTTAGCCATAAGGAACAATCATGGGACTTTTAATGGACATTTACACACCTTTTGGGGTGTTTACAATTTTGGGACATCCCTAAACCGTAAACACATAAAAGTGGGGGTTTTGGTGCTTTTTCAAGGCTTAAACACTATAAGGAAGGGTTTAAATATGTCAAGGATGGTTTAAACATCAAACTAGGGCTTAGATAAGGACTTAGGCACACTTTGGTGCCCTTTATGGTGTTTACGGCGCAAGAACATTCTTGGACTGTGAACACCTCCAATCTTGTGTTCTTGACATATTTTCTTGATGTTTAAATGTAGTACTAGCTCAATAATGCTCAAGGATGGAAGTACTTACTATTGGAAGGCTTGATTTGTGCTAAAAGGCCAAGAACACTTAGTATGTGTTCTTGGTGTTCTTGGTGTTTTGGAAAAATCTAGAAAAAATACATAAATGAATGGATGAATAGATGCACAAACACTAGATTAAGTGTTTTACTAACTTGAAATGGTTAGAACACTTACAACTTTGAAGATTTGGAATTAAATCTTGGATGATACTTGAGAGGATATTTTGGAGTTTACTCTTTTGACTTTTGGGGAGTAAACACAAATGACCAACTTTTGGGGGAGTAAACTCATACATAGGCATGAGTTTACAGTTTTTGGGTGATTTCTAAACCCAAAACATAAAAGTTTGGTCGGGTGTTTCTAATATGCGAAGTGTTTGCGGTTTTCAAAAATCAAAACCCGAGACGACACTTTCTTTCACCCGTTTGTTTAAAAATAATATTAAAATAATCAAACGAACTTTATATTTCTTAAAAATAAGAAATAATGACATTGATTTATGATACGGAAGGGGTTGAATTTTAGGGTTTGACCGAATGGAAATTTTGGGTTGTCACAAGTCCTATCAAGTCGTTGAACATTTCCCTTATGTTGTTTAGGTAATAATTACTCTTCTCGCTTTTTAAGACCATATCATCTATGTACACCTCAATATTCCTTCATATTTGCAGCACAAAAATCTTATCTACCAACCTTTGATGAGTTTCTCTTGTGTTTTGTAGTCCATGTGGCATTTTCATACAACAAAACGTTCCTCTATCTGCGTGGAAGGATGTTTTCTCTTCGTCTACTTTGCATATATGGATCTAATGGTATCCTTTGTATGCATCTAAGAAGCTTTTCCATTTTTTTTCCTTTAATGATTATATCTTTTAATCAATTGTTGAAAGTGGGTAGAAGTATTTAGGCATGCTTTATTCAAATCTATGAAGTCGGCCCACATTCTCCATTACCCGTCACCTTCTTTTCACTAAGACCAACTTAGCTACCCAGGATGGGAATAAAGATTCTTGAACTATGCTTGCGTTTGCTAGTTTATCCACTTCATCATTTATGGCTTTGTTGTGTTCTCCACATTGACCTCTTTTCTTTTGTCGAATCGGTTTTGTTACTCGCATGTTATTGATTTCGTGTTCAATCACTTGTCTTGGTACCCCCACCATGTCTGTTGGTTGCCAAGCGAATACATCGACATATTCTTTTAGAAGGTTAACCAATCTTTCTTAGAGTGTAGTTGGTAATGTGCATCCTATGTGGATTCCTTGGTCCGGGGACATGCTATTTATCATGATGGTTTCAGGTTTGTCTAGATTTCCTCTTTGTTCTTCCGTTGTCGGGACACCTTCTTAAGCTATAATTTTTAATGTCGGTATTAGTAATGGTTCACTATAAATTTTCATATATTCCCTTGGTTTCTTAAATTTGATTAGGCCATGAGTCATAGATGCGATGACTTTGAACCTTTTCCTGGAAATTCTTCCAAAAATTATGTCATATGGTGACAGGGAATATATGATTGTAAAATCTATTGTTTGTATGTTTTTTACATGTATCTGATGGTCCTACAAGGTTAATGGTAGTGATATTACTCATAGTGGCCATACCGAGTGTTCTACGAAGCTCGTTAGGTGTGACTTGGGTTCTTTCATTTCCTTTCGCATTATTACTTATAGTAATTTTGAAAAGCTATGTTCGTACATGATTTCCATGGAAATATCATTGTTGCAATATATCCGGTGAATACATATAGCCTGGATATGACCATATGTTATGTGTAACATCCTAAAATTTAAGACTTGGTTATTAAATTAATAAATTAAATAAATGAAAGATTATTTATTTAGTTAAATCATCAAAGATTAATCTTATCATTAATTGATATGACGTTTAGAAAGCTAGCAGTGAAAATAATAATATTTTAAAAGTTTAAGGGCCATTTGTGACGATCGGGTGAAACGTAGGTTTGACTATAGATTTGACCAACTTAATAGCTTGGAATAAGTTTGTGATGATTAGGATGGAAAAAGAACATTTTAGAATTTATTGAAGCTTATAAGTTAGTTTGGATTTATCTTGAAAGATCTTTGCAAAGAGGGTCCAAAAGAGGCAAGTTGGAAAAGTTCAAATCTAGTTAATGGGTCTTCTCTCCCATTTTATTAGGAAGAACGTAATTGAGAGAAGGGAAGAGGAAAATGGAGACTTTTGATTCTCAAGAGCTCCTAGGGTTGATTCAAGTGGAGATTTGACTGTCCAAGTGAAAGGAAGATAAATCAAAGGCTTTTTAATGTAGAATCTCTTCTCCTCTAGCTCTCAAATTCGAATTCATGACTTGGGGAAGAACCCAATCTCGATTTTAGATTGTTATGATGGTTAGGGTTTGGTTTTCTAACCTTCCTTGAGTTGTATTGATAATCCCAATCTAAATCCAATCATCCCATTGATAGATTTGAGGATTTGGGTGAAAACCCTCATAAACCCTAGAAATTCAAATTGGAGATTTCATGTTTATATGTTAGATTGGAATGAATTCAATGACCTATATGATGTTTGAGGGCAATGAATCCAATTAGAATGATCAAACACATCTATGATGAGAGAATGTTGTATAAACATGGGTTCTAGATGGTTATGTGAGAAATTGTGTTGAAAAGAATGAAATTCTAGGAATGTGAGCATTTGATGCGTATATGATACTCATAATCATGAGTTGATACTAACAATATGATTTGAATTCAAGAACATGAAGGATTGAGTGATCTATAGTTGAATTTATGGAATAATTGGCCATAAGGGCATTTTAGGAAATCTATTGATAATTACATAATGAATCTCATATAAGAAGTGAATGATATTCATGAACATGAATTGACACTCAAGAGATGATAGTGATACATAAACACAAAGGAATGTTAGTAAAGATCCATCTCTAGTGATTTTTATGACCCAAGGGCAATTTTGGAACATGGAATGAAATTGAGGATTCCATAGTTAGATTGGGTATTTTCAATGAGATTAATGTTGGGTTTTACATGTTTGACAAAATTTATTTGAGTGTTTAATAAGTTGGGAACAAGCCTTGTGAGCTTTGGAATGTTCAAGTGAAAAATGGATTAGTTTACCCTTCTTTTAAACACTTGAGGATCATCATGACCCTAAGGTTTCAATGAACACTTAATGCATTAAGTGGAGTATTTTAAGATGATAAAACACCTCCTCAACATGTGTGAGAACCTATACAAATGGTACATAGTGATTTGGAAAAGGGTCTTCAAAACTATGCAAAGTATAGTGTTATTTTGATAAAAATCGAGTTTTGTGTGTGTGCATACATCAAAACACGGTCCGTGTAAATGCATGCTTTAATTTACACGGCCCGTGAAAGTCCCTGTTAGAGGTTTTCTTGTTTTCTTCATAACTTTCACATACGGACTCGCATTTATGCATGATTTTCGCATACATTCATATTTTTTCATGTGGAATGATTTGAAACAATACAATTTAGTAGTGAAAGCTACGAGGGGTATTTTAGTCATTTTAATGACTTATGTCCATATATGGTGTAGGTAGTGTTTGAAGATGATTGAACTAGTGAAAGGAACTAGAACAACATTAGCTAACCTACATGTGATTGAGGTGAGTATGTGTTGGCATTTTCCCACTTTGGGTTACATGCCAAAATGATTTTTGATAATGAAACACTAATATTCTATATATGAAATGTTTTTAAATGAAAATGCCAAATGTTTTTGGAAACGATATTTGGAAAGAATGCCTTGAAGGCAAGGATGTTTTTAAAAGAAAAGAACGTTTTGGAAGATCGAATGTTTTGAAAATGTGTTTGAAATATAGATACTTTACTTTTGAAATGAGTTTTTGATACTAATGTATGAAATGTGTAAAGTAAGAAAAGTAATGACAAGAAATCGGAAGTAATGAAAAGAAGTGGAATGTAATGAAAATAAATGGGAAGTAATGAAAGAAATGGGAAGTAATGAGAAAACTTGGAAACGAATGAAATGAATGAAATGAATATTTTTCCCGAGCCATGATGTCCCCATAACGGGATATAGAGTAAACTATCAGGGTTGCGCCTCCCCTCCGCGAGATAGTTGTCCTAATGGAAATAATGCCTTGGTGGATTGATTTTTTCTTTCCACCTTGGTATAGACTTGGGGATATTGCTATGCCCTGGTATAAAACTGACAACAGTTTAACATCAAAATTAGCCCTTAATGAAACAAGGAATGAAATGTGAAAAGAAATGTCTTGAATTACATTATGACTAATGAAATGTTTTGATATAGAATGGAATGGGGAAAGATATCTTTTGAAATGAAATGATAATAGATGAAATGATATTTATGATATGTATGAAAAGAGTTTTCTTGAAAATGCTAGAAAATATATGTTTTGTAAAAATTAAATGTTGTGATGAAAATGTGATAAATGTTTTGGGTCACAAACCTACATACCTCACGAGACATTATTGTCTTACGTATATCTTTTTAATGTCATTTATTCTAAGATTGTACTTAAGGATAGAGGTTGATAAATGGAAGTTAGAAGTCTAGTGATAGAGAATGGAGTGGAAACTGTTAAGTTCATTGTTAATTATATTGATGTAATTCTTATTGGTTTTCTATGGTTGTATTGATGTTTAATGGTAACACCCAATGCTTTAATTTCTAAACGTTTTTGTGGGACCATTTTTTGTTAAATGTGGGTTAAGACCTGAATGTTTTTAAAACCATAGCATGAAAAAGTTCGAAATTTTTTGGGGTGTTACATTAGGATTGGTTTGTCTCCCTTATTAGTCATTGTTGTGTATGTTGCTTAGTGAATAACTCATCCAAGGTCGTTTTTCCCTTCTCCTTACTACATGTTTCTTCTTGTTTTACCATTTGATTATTTCGATGGCACGTATCATTCTGTTCCTTGACGCTGGCATGAGGATCCTTTCTTCTTGTTCCAATTGTGATTGTGCTGTTGTAATAAATAATGTTGAATTACGGTTTTGGTATGTAGGTTTTTTGATGGATCTGTTTATCTTGTTCACTCTATTATGTTTTTTATTGCATGTTAAGGTTACTTTCTTGGTTTCATGGTTTCATTTCTTAGTATAATAATACAAATGACGCCAATGTTGCTATGTAGCCTCTTGGATAGACAAATGCTAGGTTAGAAAGCTACAACGAAGGATGGACCCCGATATTTCTCTCTGATGCCTATGTTATATGTTGAGTCAGAGTATTGCTAAATTGCTTATGATGATAGAGTTCTACCTCTTTCATTTGGTGATACTTGGCTTTTATAGGCATTCGAAAGTGTATCAGTTCCAGCTCTCATCGGTCTAAGATTTAGAACAAATTATTAAAGGGTAACCAGAAAACTTTGCCTAAAAGTGAATACCCTAATAAACGTTCACTATCCAAGATCCGTAAGAGAAGGCTAGCTAAAGCCTTAGCCTAAAAACATAGGCCACTGACTCAAAAAAGGGACGAACCCCGAGCTTACGAGTGCAAACTCCCATGCTAAAACCAAAAAACTTTGGTTAAGTATAAATCCTAAAATCACAGTTCAAACCAATCTAGGAAAACAACTAATTTTTTGAACCAAACAACTTTCACCTGTAAAACGGAGGAATCTTCAGAGTCTTAACACCCTACAAAGCAAGTAGGAATCATTCCCAGTTAATTCCTAAGGCCAACAAAAACCTTTGGAAATAAATCCCCCCAAGGGGAAAACATGAACAGATGCACTTCATAAGCCAATATTAACCCTTGAGAAGAAACCAAACCAATGGCCAACATAAACCATCTGGGATCATATGCAAAGGAGCTTTAAACAAAAACAACCATACCATATCACAATGAGTAAAAGCATATTGTCTTCCGGACATTTCCTAGACTTAAACAAGGCTACACAGAGCCACAAACCAAACCAAACTTAGTTCAAATATTATTTCTTAAACATAAGCTAGCCAAGAGGAAGGAAAAATCATTTACCAAAAGGATTGGAGGATGGTCTAGTGTTCGAGGAACTACCTTACGGTGGGTTCTGTTGGATTAGGTGTCTAAGCCCATAACTATAATTGGTATGTACTTGAACCGATAGTAGCATGGTCCTTTTGGGTTGCCTTCACCATAGCAACTTGATTGTATGAATAATGGAGAAAGAGTTTAATTGTGATTTACTAATATATTATTTGAATAATATATTAATTGAGAAATCATATTATTTAATTAGTATTGATCAAGAATTAATTTGGTGGTCAAAAGGGACTAACTAAATTAAGGGGACTGATATTGTAATTATAAGATAATTGCAAAGTTTGGCTTATAGATCCCTAAGGAAGCGCTGGACGAATTCTATGAGGGAGTCCACATAGATTTCTTCCATAGTGGCCTTCTGGAAGGATCCTGTGGGCTGCTTGAGGACTAAGCAACTGGATTTGGATTTTACCTGAAACCCTAGTAGCTCAGCTATATAAGGAACCCTTGGATCCCTAAAATCGGCAACTAGAACCCTAGAAGGAATACCAGCCAATATTGAGCCTCCTAAGCCTCTCTCATATTCTTCCAACTTGCTTCTTGGTGTTTGTGATCCATTAGAGGTACAACAATTGAGGCACTAGGCTCTTGAAGGTCAAGATCTACAAGTTACAATCAAATATTCTTCTAACGTTGTTTTGTGTTACCAATTTAGACAATTGTGTGCTAGTTAGATTTTATGCTTTAGATAACTTGATTTGCATGTATAACTTGAGAAAAACATAGATCCAAAGCATTAGGGTTGCATGTACACCATATGAATGTTGTAGTGCTCAAAACTCATCAATGGTATCAGAGCTTAGGCTATTTTTCTATTGTATTTAATGTTATGTTCAATTGTTCAAAGCTGAATGAAATCAATTTTTGGCCCCTGACTGATGAACTCGACGAGTCCAAAGCCTAACTCGATGAGTTGATTCGTATGTATGCAGGATTTTCGGAATTTTAGCCTAAATTAGATTTGGATAATTACCATAAACCATTTTTTTGTCAAAATCCGATTTTTACATTATGGTAATGGATATCCTAATCTAATTCGAAGATAATGATCAAAATTTAAGATAATTACTAGATTATATGATAAACTAATTATTTGTAAATTTTGAATTGTGATTATCTTGCAAAATAAAATTGGATTAGGTCAAATTTAGATAATGGTAAAATTATATGATTATTTTAATTGTTATAAATTTGATCTAGAAAGTTTTGAAAAGTTTCATAACTTTCCCTAAGGTTTCGGAATTTAAAATTTGATTAAAAAGTTTTAATTTTGAAATATTAAATTCTAAACTCTAGTGTTTTAAAAGTTTAAAATATAAACCTTATACTTATATAATATTAAAATCTTAATACTTATTATATATATATATATATATATATATATATATATATATATATATATATATATATATATATATATATATATATAAGATTAGTCTGTCTTACCGTTAGTAGGCCTTATTTACGAAGTCAATCTATAAAGGTGGGTATAAGGAAACTGCCTATAAAATGGTGGTTGAATGGGTGTCCACTCTCACCCACCGCTTCCTTGATTGGTGGAGGGTCGTTAGCCGAATAGGTAGGATAGGACAATTAATTCCTCGTTAATAAGTATAATGATTATTATAAAGTAACTAAATGTTTTTCATAAATTCCCAATCTTAGTTACTTTAGGCAAAATGTGAAAATGATGCTATTCAATGAAATTGCACTTTGCATCTTGCCAAGTCATTAGTGCAGCGTGTGTGGTTAACCGACACACTAACTTGGACTAAAAAGGGTGGCAAAGGGTATCTCGATGTTTATCATAGATCAATGGATCATGTGTGGTTAACCGGCACATTGATTAGGTGATAGATGACATCGAGAGTACCGAGTACATTCCCATGGTTATTCACACCTTCTTTGTGATCCTCGGTATTCCAGTCACAAAATTGAAGGGCATAATCGAGATTTGAACATGCCATTGAAAAGTTCAAAGAATCTAGGAATTTCAATTCATTTAAAACCTAATGTTCATTTCGTTTTTCATGGTGGAAATTGGTAAATCGTCATTTACATACCTTCAATATTTTTCAATTGGATTACGACATCCCTCTTCCGAATTGTAGAATATTGTGTTAGGTCCTAGCCTTAATATTTCATTTAAGTGTTATATTAAGGATTCTTATCTAATATAAAAATTTTCTCTTTTCTTTTTCAGATGTCAGGCTCGAACTCCTCCAACACCAACTCCTGAAACCCGCTTTCTATCTTAGGCATTTGTGGGAGGGTCACATTTGATGATCCAACTTTAACGATTGGATTCGCAACATCCGCATGGCCCTAAGGTACGAGGACAAGGAAGAGATTCTCGACAAAGAACTCGTTGAGATCAACGAATCTACTACTACTCCTAAAGAAATCACCGAGTATAAGGCACAATGCAAAGAAGCAACAAAGGTGTCATGTATCATGCTAGCCACTATAACTCCCGAGCTTCAAAAGTTCTACGAGGACTATTGGCATTATGACATGCACCAAGATTTGATAGAAAAGTACCATCAAATTGCACGTCAAGAGAGGTACGAGATAGTTTCCTCGTCAATCACGACTAAAATGAAGGATGGAAAGTCCATCACGACCCACTTGCAAAGAATGCGAAGATACGTGGATCGTTTTCTCCAGCTAAATGTCAACTTTGATGAAGACTTGGCCATTGATATTATCCTCCACTCTTTACCTCCTTGTTATGAGCAGTTCAAGATGAATTATCATATGAACAAGTAAGAGGTGACCTTGAGCAAACTTTAAGGGTTGTTAAGAACTGTTGAGACCGGCTTGAAAGGCAAAGCTGTCGCATCAACTCCTACTGTTGTTGCTCCTGTCTTGGAAACTGGACAAGGGAACGGAAATAAAAGGAAAGCTCATTCTAAGAGCCACATGGGAAATACTCATGATGGTTCTTCTTCAAGTGGAACCAAAGGTGGTTCTGCTGCTCCTTCGTCTAATCCAAAGGATGCAGAGTACTTCCACTATCATGAAAAAGGGGATTTGAAACAACGTTGCCCGAAGTATCTGCAAGACATCAAGGATGGGAAGATAAAGCCCAACTTCGCAGGTATTTACACTATTCAATCTAATAACTCATCACATGCTAGTTCTTGGGTCCTTGACACAAGATGCGGTTTTCACATTTGTTCTGATTTGCAGGGTCTAAGAAGAAGTAGGGATGTGGAGCACAGGAAGATGAACTTGATCATGGGGAATAGAAAAACGCTGCCTGTCACCAAGATTTGAGTTTATTCTTTATTTCTTAGTAGTGGGTTAGGTTTAGAGTTGAATAATTGTTGCTACTCATCAGAAATGACAATGAATATTATTTCGTTTCATGGTTTGTATAATCAAGGTTTTAGATTTTCGTTTAATAATGAAATTGGTTCTATTAATCCTTTCTTTAATGGTACTTTCTATTTTGAAGCATTTCCTTGCAATGGTATATATGAAACTGTGATGGTTGTAGACAACTTAGGAAATAATGTATTGAATATTGATTCGTCCAATGGTTTGGAAAAGGCATGCTTATGGCATTGTCTTCTTGGACATGTTTACAAGAAGCGCATAGCCCAACTCCAAAAGGATGGAGTGTTGGAGTCATTTGACCTTAAGTCCGATGATACGTGTGAGTCTTGTTTAGTAGGAAAGATAACTAAGACACCGTTCACTAGCACTTGTGAAAGGGGTGAGGGATTATTGGATCTCATACACACTGATGTGTGTGGGCCCTTTAGATCCACCACAAGGAATGAAAACCGCTTCTATGTGACTTTTACTGATGATTATAAAAGATATGGGTATATCTACTTAATCAAGCATAAGTCAGAAACTTTTCAAAAGTTCAAAGAGTTTAAGCAAGAAGTGGAGAATCAATTGGGCAGGAAGATAAAGATGCTTCGATCCAATCGAAGTGGTGAGTATCTTGGTATCGATTTCCATGACTATCTTAAGGAATGTGGAATTGTTTCACAATTAACGCCACCTAGCACACCGCAACTCAATGGTGTAGCTGAGAGGCATAATCAAACCTTGTTGAACATGGTTTGTTCCATGATGAGACGAGCTTCGTTGCCTATATCATTCTGGGGGTATTCCTTAAACAATGTCGCCCATATCCTTAATCTAGTCCCGACTAAGAAGGTTGCCAAAACACCTCACGAGATGTGGACAGGGAAGGTTCCCTCATTGGCACATATTAAGGTTTGGGGTTGCGAGGCTTTCGTAAGACGAGAGACTCACGAGTGAAAATCCTTTGTATATCTCTTCTATAGATCGAGTGAAAATCTTGTCTCCGTTGCGAGGAAAGGGGTTTTCCGAGAGAGAGAACTCATATGCCAAGAGGACTGTGGGAGGCAAATTGACCTTGAAGAGCTTCAAGAATCAAGTGATGAAGGAACCTCAAACCACTAGCGCTCAACCCAAGGATGAAACTCCTATTGAACCGATTGACGAGTCCTTACCTCTTAGACGTTCCAGTAGAGTAAGTGTTCCGCCCGTATTATATGGTTTCCATATAACTACTGAGGGTGATACCTTTATTAGTGATAGTATACTAACAAATATGGATGAACTTAACAACTACAAGGAAGCCATGGCAAGCCCGTAGTCTACATAATGGAAAGAGGCGATGGACAACGAGATTCAGTCCATGTATGACAATCAAGTTTGGAACTTGGTTGACAATGTATCGGGTCGAAAGACGGTCGGGTGCAAGTGGATCTTCCAAAAGAAGACCGACATGGATGGGAAAGTGCATACGTTCAATTCACGATTGGTTGCGAAGGGCTTTACTCAAACCCCTGGGGTTGACTATGACGAGACCTTCTCACCAGTGCCCAAGATCAAGTCTATAAGGGTTATGCTAGCCATAGCTGCATTTCATGATTATGAAATATGGAAGACGGACGTCAAAATCACTTTCCTTAATGGAAAGTTGGTTGAGAATGTTTACATGAATCAACCAGATGGTTTTGTGGATGCAAAGAACCCAAATAAAGTGTGCAAGCTTGAGAAATCCATCTATGGATTCAAACAAGTGTCTTGCAGATTGAATCTTTGTTTTCATGAGAAAGTCAAAGAGTTTGGTTTTTAGAGAAGCGAGGATGAGTCCTGTATATATGTCAAAGCTAGTAGGAGTATAGTTAGCTTCTTGGTATTTTATGTGGATGACATAATACTCATAGGAAACGACATCCCAACCTTGTAGGAGGTTAAGTCCTAGCTTGGGAAGTGTTTCACTATGAAGGACCTTGGAGAGGCTGCCTATATTATAGGGATAAGGATATTGAGAAATAGGAGTAAGAGACTAATAGGACTTAGTTAAAATACTTACTTGTATAAGGTATTGAAACGTTTTAGGATGGAGAATTCCAAGAAAGGGGAGTTACCAATCCAAAGCAATACAAAATTGAGTAAGACTCAAAGTTCAAGTATCGACGCTGAGATAGCGGAAATGAGTCGAGTTTCATATGCTTCGGTCGTTGGCTCAATCATGTACGTTATGACGTGTACTCGCCCTGATGTGGCTTTTGCTTTGAGCATGGTCAGCTGATATCAAGGGAACCCTGGTAGAGCTCACTGGATAGCAGTAAAGAACATTCTTAAGTATCTGTGATGGACGAAGGATTGTGTCCTTGTACTTGGTGGAAATGAAGACTTGATAGTGACAGGGTAAAATGACGCCAATTTTGAGACCGACAGAAATAACTTCCACTCTCAGTCGGGCTGGGTATTTACCCTAAATGGAGGAGCAGTAACTTGGAAAAGTTCCAAGAAGGAAACTATAGTTGACTGAAAGTATGAATCAGAGTATACAGAAGCGAGCGAAGCATCGAAGGAGGCGATATGGTTGAAGAACTTCATCGGAGACCTTGGAGTTGTACTAGCCATAAAGGAGCCTACGAAGATTTTATGCGATAACGAAGGAGCAGTTGCCTTGACCAAGGAACTGAGGGATCATGGGAGATCTAGGCACATCGCCAGAAAATACCACTTCATTAGACATCGGATAGAAAAGGAACTCCTCGTAGTAAAGAGGGTGTCGTCATAAGAGAGCCCAACAGATCCCCTCAAGAAGGTTCTGAGCAGGGTTAAGCACTTACAACATGTTAGGAGCATTGGTCTGAAGGAAGACATTAGTTCTAGTGATTAGATAGTTATTTAGAAACTTGTAATAGATAAAATGTAATTGACATTTGATGATTGAATAAAGGAGTTTTAATTATGAGTAAAGTTTGTGTCAATTGTTTACTATTGTTTCACTTTTTCATGTTTTGACTTCAAAAATAATAGTATTATTCAAATTATCCACAGTCGATCGTACTTTGGAAGTAGGCTATGAGGTTAGACTGTCATGAATTGGTTTAAGTATTGGATTAAACCCATGATCATATGAATCACTTCATGGAATTTATCACGAGTGATTGTGAGACGATAAACCAGCCAAGAGGAAGGAAAAATCATGTACCAAAAGGATTGGAGGATGGACTAGTGTTCGAGGAACTACCTTATGGTTGGTTCTTTTGGATTAGGTGTCTAAGCCCATAACTATAATTGGTATGTACTTGACCAGATAATAGCATGGTCTTTTTGGGTTTCCTTCACCATAGCAACTTGACTGGATGAATAATGGAGAAAGAGGTTAATTGTGATTTATTAATATATTATAGGAATAATAGATAATTGCAAAGTTGGGCTTATGGATCCCTAAGGAAGGGATGGACGAATTCTATGAGGGAGTCCACATAGATTTCGTCCATAAGGACCTTCTGGAAGGATCATGTGGGCTGCTTGAGGACTAAGCAACTGGATTAGGATTTTACCTGAAGACCCTAGTAGCTCAGTTGTATAAGGAACCCCTTAGATCCCTAAAATCGGCCACTAGAACCCTAAAAGAAATACCAACCAATTTTGAGCCTCCTAAACCTCTCTCCTATTCTTCCAACTTGCTTCTTGGTGTTTGAGATCCATTAGAGGTGCAACAATTGAGGCACTAGGATATTGAAGGTCAAGATCTACAAGTTACAATCAAAAGGTATTCTTTTAACTTTGTTTTGTGTTACCAATTCCAAAAATTGTATGCTAGTTAGGTTTCATGCTTTGGATAACGTGATTTGCATGTATAACTTGAGAAAAACATAGATCCGAAGCATTAGAGTTGCATGTACACCATAGGAATGTTGTAGTGCTCAAAACCCGTCAGATTCTCCTCAGTAGCTAGATCATTGCATAGTTGGTGAAGGCCTTCCACAAAGAGCTCACCTAGAGGAAGATATGAATCAAAGTCTGTCTCCATGAAAGCTTTCATGAAGGCATGAATTAACGACACTCAGATCCCTAGGGTCAAACTTTCTGGGGGCTACTTGCTCCCGTACCACCTGTTTACCGCCCTGCACACCGAAAGCCACACACGATTCCTTCATTCTTCGGACCCCCAATGAGAACTCGGTGCTCTCAAAAATACAATCCACCACGCGAACAACGCCCTTCTGGAGAAACCATGTACATCCTGTTTTGAGACAAGAAATGGATCAAGTATAGGCCTTAGGCTTCAAAGTAATGGGGTTTAGACCTTATTGCATGTTGATAATATTTGTTATACGATCCAAGTCCTTGGTTTGTGTTTTGGAGTCAAAGGGTAAAACGGGAAAAGTGATGTTTTTGACTTCTTTCTTGGAATAAGGATTTTTTTTCGGTATCTTCTAAGTTAAATGTAATTATATAGGGTTGTGGGGATTTTCAATACCTTTTCGTGAATATAAACAACGCTAAAAACGGACTTGAAACAAAGAAGTTATGGCTGGTTGAAGTTAGGCAAAGGGAGTCTAGTGGTACATAGGGCATACACAAGGGAGTACGCAGGGCATACATGCTGGGGTGGGATGAATTTTTAGCGAAGTATGAAGGGCGTACTTCTGCAGTGTAAAACCCCTAATTTTGGAATTTTGAGCCCTATTTCAGGTCTCTAACCCTTTAGGGGTCCTTCCTATCATCAGCCTCCACCCTCTTGAGACACTAAATTGAAACCATATCCTCCTCTCACTTACTTTGATCTTTAGCATCATTTATGAGCATATTTCTCCATTAGAGGGTGTAATCTTGAAGAACAAGGTGGTGGGAAAGTTTATAAGAGAAGGATTCAAGTATAGATCCAACAACTTTCCCTCATTTCTGGACCATTGAAGGTAAAAAGCTTGTAACTTGCTCATTGGTTTCATATATCTTCTTAATTTTCATATTTGTCACTTCTTGGTCACTTTAGTGCATAAATTATAGATCTTGAAAGTTTGTGACTTTGTTCTAAATAAAGTTGGAAACTTTATCCATCTAAACATCATATTGATTCAGATATGAAGGTTGGAGACTTGGACTAAATTTATTAAGTTGAGAACGATGCATTTTTGGTCCCTTTGAGACTTAAATACTAGATCTTGGTTGTTTGGATCATCCTAATGGATAAAGTTGGAAACTTTATCCATTATGGATCTATTAGGAACTAGATTTGAGCTTGGAGTGAAAGGTCTTAATGTATTAAGTGCTTAAAATGAAGTTTGGATTCAGGCTCTATACGCGGTCCATAATCCAGGCTACGCCTAGTGTAGCCTGGTTCCGACCCATCTTTCTTGATTAAGGCTCATGCCTAGCATAGGGATAGAGTATGCAGCGTGTAGGTCAACAAATGATTGACCGTTGACTTTTTGACCAGTTTGACTTTTGGTCAACTGTGAGGCGTTTAAGGCTTAGAAGGGTAAAATGGTCTTTTGCCTAAATAAGGATTTTCCTTGTTATTTTGGACTTGCTAAGTTGGAATATTTACCATAATTACTAATTAGGGTCGTATTAGATATGTATAGCATGAGGAGGTTCTCATACCAACAACTTGGGTGTGAGATTTATCTATTATCTTTTATGTGAGTTTTCCTCACTGTACTTGTGGGTCGAAGGCACCAATGCCGACCTACAAGATTATGTATCCTGGTATATTGGATTGATGATATGCTAGTTATGTGTTAGACTGGAAAATCTGTAAGATTACTTGTGTTCACCGAGTATGTGTCAGACTGGTTGATCTATATGATTACCTGTGTTCACTTGGTATGTGTTAGACTGGTATATTTGTATGATTAGTAGTACTTGTTGGTTATTAATTGTTATTGTATATTTCGACATGTTATGGTTGGTTGGGTTGAGGCGATCCTGATTTGTGTTGAAGGCCAAGATACCCGAGGCGGTCCGGATAGGATGAAGGCCAGAGAGGCGGTCCAGTCAAGCGGAAGTCCCGGAGAGCGTTCCGGATAGGCTATAGGCCCTACAAAGTGGTCCAGTCATGTTGAAGGCTCATATTTGCATGTTGTTATCCGTTTGGTTGTGTGCGGTTCTTTGAAGGAACTCACTTAGCTTTGGCTCATAGTTTAAGTTTTATGTTTTAGGTACTTTAGATGATCGGTGGAAGGCGAAGGCTCGTGCACATCCTTCAGTTTTTTTTAGATTCGATTTTGGGATTCTCTGATTTGTGATTTTGACTTTTGGAAACTAAGTTTTGAAAACACAAATGTTTCGTGGTTTGGTTTTGAAATATGAAAATTATAACTTGATTTCAAGGATGTTACAAGTTGGTATTAGAGCCCTAGTTTGAGAGAATTGGATGAGCATTCAAGTGAATCCAGACTTAAACTAAGGATCTATAAAAAATTTCAAAATTGTTTTCAATTTTTTTTCAAAGGTAACCAAAGAAGTATAAGATGTGTATGATCAGCTGGATCAAGAAAATGTACCCCAAGAGAACCTCACTGTTATTACTTATGATGATTATGACAAAACGTCATGCTAGTTATAAGGTAGGGATCTTCAGGAATTGCATGATAGAATTGTCTTACTTATGATGCCTTATTTACTATAGAGATTTTTCGCTTGAATGTTGCTTGCTTGATGTATAGTAGGACCCTTTCAGGTGTGAATTAACTACTAAATGAATACGTTAACTCATATACTGCAAAGGTTAAATAATCCTATAGTTAAGGATTTGGCCCTATTGCATAGCTCTTGTTTGAGTCCAACCATTGTTAGGTTGATTCTTTTAAACTAAGATTATTTAAGTTATGTTTCATGCAACGGTATTCATGAAGTATTTAACTGGCACTAATGGGGGTATTTTGACAGTTGATGGCAGGGTGAGGTGGGGATCCTAGGATAGCATAGGAAGTGTTGTAGTGTCAATAGTTCGTTGTTTAGCATATTTTTGTAGTTTCATTATAAAGAGCTAACTTAGAAGATTTGGGATAATTCTTGAGGAAAGTATGGATATGTGTGGGAAGTAGTATTGGGCCCTTACTGTAAGCACAGGATCCATACTCGAATCGAGGGAAGTCACGAGGATTCTAAGGAGTTAGTTGATGGTAGATGACATGGTTGATAGCATGATTTACGACAGTGTTTCTATCTCTATTGATCTTTTGGTTATGGTTGTTTAGGCTGAGGATGAGTCTGGTGATTGTTTGGGCTTTAGTGGCCATGTCAGTTTGGGTTTGAATGGTGCAGACCTAGGTGAGTTAGTTGATTTTAAGTTCTTGAGGGCCTTGCTCGATGGTACTGCCATTTGAGTCGCGAGACTCAAGAAAGTAGCGATTGTTTTGACCGGCTCGAGGATTGCAGCCGGAGACTGAGTGATTGGCAAATGGATTGGAATGTCACTATCTTTGGTGGAGTCTATGTTCTTCTAGTTTTCCATGTTCAGAGGAGAGAGAAAGCAAACATGTGATTTTCAGAGTTGGGATGTAGACCTATCATGGGGCTACATGGTTCTGGTTTTTTTGGCGGCAGTATGGCAGTGTGGGAATGCACAATAGGATTCTTGTGGTATGGATGCTTTGAGATGAGATCAAGGGTCTTCTTTCTTAGGATATAGGCATGTCAGATGCTAGCGGTGATAGCTTTTATAGGTTACAAAAAAATATGTGGTGGAAAAAACTTAACGCTATGTTCACATGCAAACTATTGGATCTAAGTTTTCTCTATTGATTTGCAATTACAATTGAACTTCAAGAAACGTAGGAATAATCTACTATTACCCAAATTCATAAAGGGATTAGGGTTTACATACCTTTTGATTGTTGTTCTAAAAAATCAATAAAATCTATCTTGAACAAGCTCTAGAAAGCAAGCACTAGAAATCTCGTGACTCTGATGACTCGCACCCAAAACCCTAGAAACCCTAGAATGAAGAGGAGATAGAGGGAGAATAGGAAATTTCGTTCCTAATACTCTTAGGAATGTCATGAACGAAAATTGATGGCCTTGGGGTCATATTTATAATTTAGGTAACTTGCAAGCAAAGCAGAATCTGAATTGATTAAATAATAGATTTATCCTAATTCAAATCCTTTCCTTTTATGTAACTAGGAGGCTTCTGGAAATTCTAGAAAGACTCTCAATTTCGTTCACCCCTTGGATGATTCTAGAATTGCTTTTTTTGTTCAACTATTAAACAATTACAATTCACCCCTTGCACCTTTAATTAATACCAATTAATCCCAAATTAATTCCAGATTAATTCTAATTAATAATTAATTAATTCTAATTAATAATTAATTAATTCTAATTGATTTATTATTAATTTATTAACCATATAAATTAACAAATCAATTATTAACTATTAATCTCATGTTAATTTATTAATCACATAACAAATTAACATATCAATTATATATTCCGAAACATATTAATCACATAACACACACACACACACACATATATATATATATATATATATATATATATATATATATATATATATATATATATATATATATACAAAACATTTCTCTCTCTCTCTCTCTCCTTATATAATTTCTAGTTATTTTTGGTTTTGAAGGCAACCTAAAAGGACTTTACTTCTACTTTCAAGTTTATACAAATTTAGTTATGAGCCTATACACCTTAATCCAACAGTCTCCCACTTGGATATGTCTATAACTACAATTTCAAGTATAACCAAACAACAAAGAGTGTTTCCAAAGCCACTGCCGAACTCTGATTTAATCAGACATTGGCCCAAAGATAAGTGATAAGATATTCCTTTGTTCTACAAGATATCGTATCGACATGAGACATGGATTAGAATCAATATCGTAGTCTAAGATTCTGTTTTTGGATATCCTAATTTATGACGACTGAATTCAGACTACTAACTGAAACCATCAATTCAGTCAAAGGTCGGCCAAGCACTTCAGATGTCGACAACAAATCATCGAGGGTCCCAATAATATCGCTTTTCCCATTAGGGAAAAGGGAATGAATAAACGTTAACTTATATCCTTGTATCTTTAACTCATCAAATCATACATGACACTATGTTTTATAACATTACGTTATTGATGCATTTTCACAATACCAATGCACAACTGATATGTAAATTACAACTCATGTATCTCTGTTTGAAGAAAAAAAGATATTATCGTCTCATAATTACTCATTATAGAATGCATGAAGTAATTCTCTTAGTGTGGGTTTATCAATTTTTCTAAGTACTCATGAACAGTGTAGCAACCATTGCAATGTCTAATCTCCATACACAATTTACAATTCAAATCATGACAGTCTTAATTCACTACTTACTTCCAAAAATATGAGTGATTGTGGAATTTCGAATAATCACATCATTTTGGAAGTAAAACATGGAAAGTGAAAGACAATAATAAATTAATTAACTATGATCACAAAACTATTGAATATAAATAATCTATATTATTTAATCACCGTAACAATTACGACTTTGTTCATTGTATATTGTTACGAGTAATCAATAAACCACTTGAATTAAACATCATTCATGACATGTTATGGACATGCATACTATGCCTCTCTATGGTCCTTACTTTGTGAAAAGACCAAATGGACATTATTCCAATGATGCTCATTTCATAATTCCAAATTCTTATCACTATCCAAGATGTGACGGAATTCCAACTTAACACCAATTAATCTCCTGTGATATCAAGATTTCAAAGTCTCAAAGACTGAGTCTTTGATATTACAAAATATCCCATTGGAACTTTGTTTCTTGAAACAATTCCATGGTAATGAAGGTTCTCATTCAAGGTACACTCCGTGAATACTTCTCTTGCATCAAAGTTTCCAGCTCACATGTAGACTTTTCAACCATTCCCCATTATGAAACATTTCCATGTTCCCATATAACTATCAATTCTATTCAAGAATCATCCCAATCCAGAATCATGTCACTATGGTCCATCCAAATTAATATCATACTTCTATTTGTCCACAAGCAACCAATCTTTGGTATAACCTTAGACTATTCTTGACAGTTATTTAACAACTTTAGTCACACAAAATTCTATTCCTTTTTCTCACAATGCTCTAAGCATTTGAAAAATTAGATTACGTGAATATTATAGCATATGTAATCGATCCTAAATCTGAAGCATATGAGACATGATTCATTATGTCTCACATAAGGATTTGATATTTGTTCAATCTCTTGCTATAATATTTCCATATATCGAATTTTCCATGTCGAACCATTTCAACACGATATTCATATACGTCTATGACTAAGTTCTATTAAACCATATGATTTAAACCTTTAGAATCGAAAAGAAGTATGAGTGTCCTCTCCCTTAAGTCTACTATAGCAAAACAATTCCCAAACATTGCGATTTGCAAATTGAAAACTTTGTTCCGTACGAACAGTATTGTCAATATGCAATACTAGCATAATAATTATGCTCCCACCAGCTTTCACAGGTACCCAGAAACCACTTGGACTTCTATAAATCAATACTCATGATTTTCTTAATGAAGTACAAATTTCTTTTACACAGTGCTTCGATAAGCATCCAACTAGACTTCTTAAGTTTATACACCTTCATTGGATAGAATATTTGCGTTTTTAACCCTTTTCAAAACTTACAAATATATGTCTTGAAAGTTCAAACAATTCCTTTCCATTCCTCACAATTCGAAATATGAAGAGGGATGTCGTAATCATATTATGAATTTGATATTACAATTAACACAACCAATATCCATATTAATTGGTTCTTTTAAAATATGTCAATGAAAGTATTTCCTTGTAATCATTCTCGTGAATTAGAGTGAAACCTTTGTCACCTAAATTTATGGTGCATACGTTCCTATCTATGTGAATCTATCATTTCCAACCTACAATAAAAAGACAAGGCTTAGGACAAAATCAAATTCAAAATTAGCTTTCCTTCATGGATTGAACTTTGCTATTCGAAATTTCTAGCCTCTGGTAGCTCAAGGTCCTACCAGTGCTTCCATGTTGTTAGCAAGTCATCATATTGATCACTGTACTTTCAATGACCAACGCACTTTGCTTTTGTATCTAAATGAAAAACATAGAACTCATAAACATTCCCAAATTAACCATAAGTGCAGAAAAATAAGAATGTGTCAACCAAACACGATAGGTTATCAACCTAAGGTCATGTGCTAGTGATAACTAAAAGGTTTATTTTCGGTTGACGCTTGAGACCCTCAAGATCAATACAACTCCCACTAACTTCTTGACATATGAGTTTTCTCTCAAAGAATATTCTTTGATGAGCTAAAAAAATATTCAAAAGTCCGTTTGGATTCCCGAAAAAAAAACAATTCATAGAATTGTTCTCAACTTATCTTTGGTTTCTTGATCAATGAAAAACATCAGGATGTGTCTCTGGTCAAGGTCCAGTGGCAACATCAAAAAGGTTCTGAATGGACGTGGGAGCCTGAGGCGAAGATGCGAGAGCATCGGACTTTGAGGACAAAGTTTAGTTCAAGTGGGGGAGAGTTGTAACATCTTGTTCTTCCAGGTATTTACCTTTTCCCCCTTAGTTTGTGATTGTCTCCAAAGTGGCCCTTTTTGGCATTTTTGGAATTTTAGGGGCGGCATGGGTACGTTGGGCGTACCTAGTCTCGCATTTGTATGATATGCGTACACTGGTACGCAGGGCGTATGTAGCTTGGACCAAACCCTAATATTTAGGTTTTGTGCACAATTTAAACACCCTTATAGCCCCAAAACCCTTCCTCTTATTAGCCTTCATCCCTCATATCAACCTCCTTGCAAACCCTAACATACTTTGAGCGTTTTTGAGATTTTGAGTAAGTTGTGGGCATTCTTTTTTGTGAAGGAATATCTTCAAAGAAGTGGTTTTTCTCTCAAGTCCTTGGATCCATCACTTTATCTTCCTTGTGCACCATTTGGAGATAGAAAGCTCCAACTTTGGTTCATGTTTCTCTACATCTTTGTTAATCTTAGATTTTTATCCCTTTTGTCCCAAAACCTAGGTCTCTGTGAGTATGAGATATTCCAAAGCCTTTAAGTTATCCTTTTAGACATTTTAAGGTATTTTAAGTCATAAAAATGCAAGCTTGGTTCTTGGTTTGTCCCCATGCAAGATTTATGGTGAAGTAAATGATTGAATAAGTTAGGTCTTTACTGTTGGGCTCTGTGTAGTCATGCAAAGGTATAAAGATTGCAACTTTATGACCTTAGAGGTTTTAATAAGCTCATATCTGAAGTCTAAATGTAAGGTCTTAAGGCATTAAGACCTTAATGGGTGTTTTAACCTAGGGAGCATACGTCGGGCGTACAACCATGTACGTTACGCGTACTGCATCTCGACCCCGACTCCCCTCTTGCATCAGTCGTTGTACGCAGGGTGTACGACTCGGTTCCAGCTTTTGGGCCATTCTTTTGGGCCTTGGACCATTAGGTGTTGGGCTTTTCAAATTGGGCTGAATGGGAAGGGCAAAATGACCTTTTTGACCTACTTAGGATATTAGGATTTCTTTTGGACCATTTATTATGGGTTAAAAACCCGGATTATTGATTAGGGTTATTTTTGGGAATTAATTAGTGTGAGGAGTCGTGTTAGCAGCAGCTAGAGTGTGTGGCTCGGTTATCTTCTTTTGGAGGAGAGTCTCCTCGTTAGATCCCTGGGTCGAAGGTACTAATGTCGGCCCATTGCTTTTTTGTGTATAATGCTAAATGTCTCTATGATATATCATGAAACACCAAGATCTGGCCCCTGGAAATTGTATGAAAGACCGGGATCTGGCTCCTGTAAATTGCATGAAAGACTAGGATCTGGCCCTTGGCATTTGTATGAAAGACCAGGTTTTGGCCACTGACATTGCAAGAAAAGACCATGATTTGGACCATGGCAGAAAGTGATTGTAAGACTATGATTCAGCCCATAGGATTCATTATCTTGTGTTTGGTATGTGGTACTTTGGGGAACTCACTAAGCTTTGTGCTTACGGTTTTGTTATGGTTTCAGGTACTTTTGGCTCGAAAGGGAAGGGTCCAGTGTGATGGCATAATATCTTCCCCTCATGATTTCTGCAGTCTAAATAATTGTACTATGATGTTTTGAATATTATAACTATGTGTTTGATTTTGAACAATTTTTGAATGAATTGATAAACTTCCAAACAAAAATTTTATCACTATTTTTTTGGGACGTTACATAAAGATTAAATCTTGGTTGTTTGGACCATGCTAATGGATAAATTTGGAAACTTTATCCGTTATAGAGCTATTACGAACCGGATCTGACCTTAGAGTAAAAGGTCTTAATGATTAAGTGCTTAAAATAAAGTTTGGCTTCAGGCTCTGTACGCAGTGCGTAATCCGGGCTACGCCCAGCGTAGCCTGGTTCCAACCCGTCTTTCTAGATAAAGGCTCTACGCCTAGCATAGAGATAGAGTATGCAGCGTGTAGGTAAACAAAAAATATTGACTGTTGATTTTTTGACCAGTTTGACTTTTGGTCAACTATGAGGGGTTTAAGGCTTGGAATGGAAAAATGGTCTTTTTCCTAAATAAGGATTTGCCTTGGTATTTTGGACTTTCTAAGTTGGAATATTTACCTTAATTTCTATTTGGGATTATATTGGACATGAATACTGTGAGGAGGTTCTCGTACCAACAGCTGGGTGTGAGATTTATAGGTTATTGTTGATGTGAGTTTTCCTCATTGTACCTGTGGGTTAAAGGCACCAATGCGGACCTACTGGATTATGTATCCTGGTATATTGGATTGATGTTATGTTGATTATGTGTTAGGGGCTGTTTGGCAGGATCTGAATTTTTAAGATCTGAAATTTTAAGAGATCTGAATTGTAAGAGGGTCTGAAATTTTAAGATCTGAATTTTTTTCATGCTGTTTGGTTTGAACATATGAATTTTTGTGCTGAATGATAAAAATGACAATTTTACCCTTTTGTATCATTTCTTTCAATTACAACATCATATCTTTGGAAAAAAATCCATGGAAGTAGGATGCTAAACATTACACCCAATATTACAAAAAAAAATACAATGAAAACTAAACAACCTAATAATTCATTATAATTACTAGCCAATAGTTATATACAAGTAGTCTTTACAAAAAAAAAACAATCTTTATTACAAAAAGTTCTTACGAAAAAAAAAATAGCAGGGATGTTTTGAACATTAATGGAGTTAAAGAAATTTAACTTAATTTCTTTTTGAACACTTCTTGCTTTGACCCTTCTCTTTGCTGTAGACAAATAACATGACAATGTCTTGAGATAATGTACATACCCAAATATGATTCAAATCTCTACATGATCAATGATGAAATTTCGATAAATCAACATAAACAAAGAAATCTAAATTGGCATAACAAGCATTACAATCAATGAAAATCTAAAATGGCATCCAAGGATGATTACCGATTGACCAACATACCCCTGCATCAAACATTCTTTCATTCATTCTCACATCTCTCTTTCTTCTTAAGGAGGTTATACCAGGAAATAGTAAACATTGAATATATGTAACAATTTAAGAACCTGATAAGGATAATTCCTTCAAAGAAACTTTGCAAGCCAATAGCCAAAGCCAACTCATTTTTATCAATATCTTCTCTACTTATAACAGAGACCAAAAAGGAGAAATAAATCCATGTTGATTTACCGTCTTTCAAAGCATCTTGGCAAGAATTGTGAAATGATGAAAAGTGAGCATATAACATCAAAATTCAACATCAACATTTGATCATATCCATTGAACACATTCAGATTCGATCATATAACATCAAAATTGAGCATATAACATCATAATCGAGCATATAACATCAAAATCGAGCATAACATCAAATATTGATTTTGATTGAACAAATCAGAAACTGATAGCATAACAATTTCGATTTTTGATTTTCAAGTTTGAGGGAAAAGAAGGAAGAAACAGAAGATACATGTTGCGGTCGGCTGAAGAACGAGATGGAGAGGAAAGACAAGCAGCGGCGGAGGAAGGCGACGTTGTTGGGTGCAGCGTCGTCGGCGATTGCGGCAGCAGAAGAAGGAGGCATCGCTGGCGTCGTCGAAACTGAGGAGAAGAATATGCGAAGCAAGCAGACGCGAAGTGAAGAAAGAAGAGGAGGCGGTTGATGTGTTTAGGGCAAATAGAACGCGCATCCCTTTTTTTTATTTTTCAGACTTCGTTTAATATCTGAAAAAATAAGAGGCATTTTTTATTTTAAGAGGTAAAAAATAATACGCAAACAAACGCTCTGAATCAGAAATTTTAAGACATTGCCTCTTAATTTTGCAATTAAGAGGTAAACAAACGGGCCCTTAGACTGGTAGATTTGTATGATTACTATGTTCACTGAGTATTTGTGAGACTGGTAGATCTGTATGATTACCTATGTTCACTGAGTATGTGTTAGACTCGTAGATATGTATGATTACATGTACTTGTTGGTTATTAATTGTTATTGTATATTGAGACATGTTATGTTTGGTTGGGTTGAGGTGGTGCTTCTTTATACTGAAGGCCAAGATACCCGAGGTGGTCCGGTCAGGCCAAAGGCCCAGAGAGTTGTCTAGATAGGTTGTAGACCCTGTAAGGCGGTCTAGTCAGGCTGAAGGATCAAATTTTCATGTCGTTATATGTTTGGTTGTGTACGCTATTTTAGGGGAACTCACTAAGCTTTAGCTTACAGTTTAAGTTTTATGTTTCAGGTACTTCTGATAATCGGTGCAAGGCGACGGCTTGATCGTGCACATCCTTCAGGTTTTTTTTCAGATTCGGTTTTGGAATACCTTAATTTGAGATTTTGACTGTTGGAAACTAAGGTTTGTAAACATTTATTGTTTGTGGTTTGGTTTTGAAAAATGAGAATTTTACCTTGATTTCTGGGATGCTACAAGCCAAGCCACACCCTCCTCTAAGACCTTCCTAATAGACCCCTCAACAACCAACTGCTTTCCATGTTGCTTCACTTGCCCCTCTAATGCTTCCTTCTCCATTGCTAAGGCATCCACATGCAGAGACAGCCGCTCTACCTCCACATCCAAGATTTTCACTTGGTCCTCTACAGAAGCTTTTTACCCCAACCAACAGGTCATAACACTCCTTGAACTTGCGATTCTCCTCCTCAAGGCCCATCACCCTCTCCCTAAACTCGTCACACTCATCCTTGATGATAGTCAATTCTGCCAAGTCTGAGCTCATGTGGTATAGGTGTCTATATACAACCACTAAGTAAGGGGAAACATGGGTAACCACATATTGAAGGTTGTTAGCCATGTGGGAGTTAAAAAGGAGTTCCAATGCTTCTATGTTGGTAAGAGGGACCACATGGTGACTCCACTCGTAAGAAACATAATTTTGTGAGAGTATGGAATCACGAGTGAGAGCCCACTCTAGAAGATAAACATCGGGAGTCACCAACGGTGTAGAGGGCACCATCAACATCATTGTCTATCATCGGGAATGAAGTAAAGCCAAGAGCATTTTGGAGGTCAACCTCTAGCTTCTTCCCGAGCTTGCCACCACCAGGATCAGTGGCATCCTCCGTTTATTTCTTTGGTTACTAAGGTGGTTCTGTTTCTTCTTTGTTCATACCCTCCGACTGGTAAGAAGCATCATCATCGGGGATGTTGATCAATACATCAGACTCCCCAAGCAGAAAATCCATGTTACGTCTCTTATGAAGATGTTTTCCAATGATGCTGATACCAACATCTCCAGCAAGAGGGGAGTCCATCCAAGCTATTCGATGCTTGGTAGTTTCCCGGCCGCCACCGACTATCATCTCCTTTTCTGGTTTGTCTTCAGAGTTTAGAGGCGAAGGATCATCACGAGGAACACCCTCAAAGGTGCATCTATCAAATCTAGGTAAGCTTGGGTAGCAGACCCCTCACCCCTTACAGTAGAAGGTGCGACAAAATCCAGGGTCCGATCGACACTAACGGGTGAAAGAAGAGTCTCCACCGAAGGTACCTCATGGTACAGGAGACTGCCATTGAACTTGCCCCGTAGAACCATCTCAAAGGACAAAAAACTTTCGAAACCTAAAAATACAAATGGCAAATGAAATTGGTAAAACTATCCTCTTAAAAAAATTTGGGGGGGGGGGGGGTGGGAAAGAGAAGAGTACTTACCGTCCTTGTCCACGAAGAACTAGGGTATCATCCCTCGGTCCCTCTAGGAGGTACTCATCCCTGCCACAACTAGGATGTAATCCTCCTAATCCTCTCCGTTGAATTAGATTCTCTTCAATGCTCGTGCCACGGTCAGACTAGCACCCAACAGTTGTGGCGTCCGGTTAGAAAAGACAGTCACTCGAGGGTAGCCAAAACCAACCAGGTTGCGGTTTACCCAAAGCCACTTGTCCTGCCAGTTTTTCTTGGGCGCCTTCTGGTTGTTGATGAACATGTGGATGCCTCGCCTCTAAGACAAGGTATGAACAACAGATTACGTGGAAGAGTTCAAGTAGGCTTTGAATTCCAAGAATTAAGGAAGCACCCCAAGGGCTCCACATGCCAGTTCAAACCCTATAATCTTGTTAACAACATTGGGGGTCAAGTCGTCCACAGAGAAGTCGTACTGACGCATGATTTTATCAAAGAAATCAGTCGTCGGCAGCCTCAAGCCCGCCTTAATTATTGGAATGGGTACTCCGACCTTTCCCTTTGCTGGCTGAAAGATGAGTGCCCCTTTCCTTGGAGGGCATGAAACCGAACCAGGACTAAAGCACCTCGAATTCTTATAGGGTTGGCTCGGTTTTGGATCATGATGTTGCCATCATTTCTTAGAACAAGAACAAGACAAAAGAGAGAGTAAGAAAAGAGAATTTTGAAGTGGTTGAGAATGGAAAGAGTAAAAAGGAAAATTGTTCCTGATAAGGGAGTTATAAATGAGAAACGGGAATATTGAACTGTCACCATGATGAAACCACCTGTGCTGATGGCTCCGTCACATCAGCGAACGTACAATTTATCTTCACCGAACACCCTGATGAAGGCTAGAATAACTCAGCTACACTACACCAACGCAGAAGTCTACTACCCTAAGGGACTTGTTAATGTATCTCTCTAAGAATACGTTAAAGATAGCAGAACCGCTATCTTTAGGATGACCTAATTAGTGGTCGCTACTTGTCTGAGTGCCTGAAGCGTTCCCTCGCCCTCGTGGTCTGGTGCTAGAGCCTTGGTACATAGATCTCTCGCACCCAAGTCTGACTCCAGTAGAGAATCTCAAGTCTATAATAAGCCAAAACATCATCGGTCACTCCCCAGAGTGACAAGTGTAGCATAGGACGTTGTGCGTTGTTTCTTCTACACCACTAGCAAATGACCACTAGTTATGCATGAAACCTTCTTCTCTAGAATAAGGGTGAACCTCACTATTCTCAAAAATCCTAATCTCCATATCCTCATACACATACTAACTAGACCGTCAGAGCTTTGTCCCAGGACCACCTTCTAGACGACGACTGGCGTTTTTTCTTCATTGTTGTTATTACAGGGTTCAACCCAGCCAATACCATCAAGTGATGACGTTAATCCCTAAGCACATATCACAACATATATGTATATTTAACTTGGGCTTTTCTTGATATATGTTTTCCCTAAGATCTTTACTTGATGTGTGTTGCTATTGACCCATGGTTCGTTCTTGTATAAAAGGCGGTTACATTTTGTTGTTAAATTAGGAGGATCCTAGGTCATTATTTGTATATCTAACCACCCCATGTACACCATTAAATACAAAATACTGATGAATGATTGTTTTTCTAAAATATCTTCAAATGTGTAAAGTTTAATAACGTAGGGATTGTTTGTTTTTTTACTTAACATGATTAATAAGTTAACATTTAGGGTTATTGTCATTGTAGCCCAACAAAGTTATGTATAATGGTTTACATTGTCCCCCGTGACTATTTTTTTCACTTTAAGGGCATATACTTCTAAGTTCTAGTTTTAAAAAGGCACTTTTGAAAAAATGAAGGGGTCACCCGGTGACCCCATCCCACGTAGCAATTTTCTAATTCCACCTAGATTAATTGAGTCCACGTTATTGACACGTGTATATAGGAGTTAATGAGAGATAATGTACATTTTAAACCCCTCAACTGTCTTTTTCGAACACATTCTTCTGTAAATTCCTCATCGAAATCTATTGTTCAACTATTCTTCGGCTGTATCCTTTTCTTCAAGTATTCTTCGCTTAAATCAGCGAAATTTTTCGTTACTATGGCTGTTTTCATGAAGATTGATCTACATGTTGCTGGAATTTTTACCAGGTACCCCTCTATTACTTACTCAAATGGAGAAGAGCAAAAGTTTGATGATGTTGATTTTGCTGGAATGGACAAGAAGGAATTTGTGGAGCTCCTTGAAAGATTCGCTTTTGGTATATGTGTGAATGTGTACTTTTGCATGCACAATATTGATTTTCCTAATGGATTAAGGATAATCATGACCGACATGGATTATATGGAACTAATAGAAGTAGGTTATGCTTCTATTTGTGTAATTGATGTATATATGGATCATCTTGGTTTTAATGTACATAAATGGATTCTTGAAGAGCAAGCATAAGTTTTCAGTTCTTTAGACCACTTATCTGGTGCAAATGAAGATCATGAAGAAGTGCACGGTTATATAGATATTGATGATGGAATCAACATGCAGGATTTACATGGTGGTAGGGATGATATCCAAGGTGCAAGGGAGGATTTGCAAGGTGAGCAAGATGATGGCATTCACATGGAAGTGGACACTAAACCTGGTGAGTGCATTTCTATGAACAAGACAAAATACGATAAGTTTATGAGTAAGTTGTGCCCAAAGGAGCAAGTCAGCCCTCACAATCCACCTCGTGAAGATACATATGATCCACCATAAAAGGATGAGGTAATATCTACTGACCAAGCTATTTACAATGAGAATGTTCATTGGAAAAAGCATAAACTTGTATTAGGTATGAGAGTCTCATAAATGAGTGAGGCTGCCTATGTTGTTCTGGGCAGTACAAGTTTAGGAAGTAAGGAAGTACTACCTACTGCTGAACATAGGCAGTGTGCAAGGCATATTGTTGCCAACTTTAGGAAAAGATTCAGTGGTGTGCACTGTGAAACCATGTTTTGGAAGGCAATCAAGGCATCCATTGAGCCTTTATTCAATGTTGCGATGAAGGAGATTGAAATGCTTAACCCTATAGCCTATGCTTATCTTATGGAGTCAAACCCCAAATCTTGGAGTAGAGAATTTTTTCAAGAGGGAAGGATGAGTGATGCAGTGGAGAATGGATTATCTAAGAGCTTCAACAGTGTCATTAGGGATGCAAGGAAAAAGCCAATCATCACAATGTTAGATGATATTAGATTGTATGTTATGGAGCGAATATACAATTTAAAGATGAAAGGTAGTTTATGGCCTGATTACAAGCCTTTCCCAACAATTACACTCTTACTGAATCAATTAAAAAAGCTCAAAGGTACTTTATAATCTTTACACTTATAATTGTATGTAATTACTTATGTTTTGTATGCAATAGGTATTGACAGGTTTTAGCAAGTGGTCGAAACCAATTTGAAACAAGAAATATTGTTGAGTCCTATGTTGTTGACCTGGACAATAATACTTGTACTTGTAGAGTGTGGCAACTTAATGAGTACGGATGTGTACATTCAGTTGCAACTATATCCTTTCTGAATAAAGATGTTGGTGGTTGTGTGGATACAATGTTCTATGGAGCAGTATATAAGAACACTTATAAGTATCTAATACAGGGGATGAATGGTAGCAATATGTGGCCACCTACTCACTTTATACCACCTCTTCCACCAATTAAGAGAAGAATGGCAGGTTAACAAAAGGTTAACAGAAGAAGAGATGCACCAGAAAAGCTCCCAAGGCACATTATGGCTAAGGCAATGAAAAAAATATTGTGCAGTATGTGTAAAAAGTGGGGCATAACAAGGTCACATGTCCTCAAGCTAAAAGACCTCAAGTGCAAAAACTTGAAGTTGGTAGGAGGCCAAAACTAAATGTGAAAAAAAGGAAAATAGGTGTCAATGAAAATGGTGAAGGAGCACAAGGTGTTGGTGTAGGAAGCAGTGGATCAAAATCAGTGCATGATGGGAAAAATAGTGAAGGAGCACAAGGTGTTGGTACAGGAAGCAATGGATCAAAATCAGAGCATGAAGGGTAAAATGGTGAAGGAGCACAAGGTGTTGGTGTAGGAAGCATTGGATAAAAATCAGTGCATGAAGGGCAAAATGGCCACAAAAAAGGGGGTAAGTGTAAAAGAAAGAAAACAGAGAGAATCATCAAGACGAAACTTGCTAAGAGGGTTAAGGACAAATATGGGAAAGGAGATACGAGTGTAAACCCATTGGAGCTTAATGATTCGGATCTGATTTCATTTAAGTTGTTATGTTTTAACTTGGTTGTGTTTGGTTGGACTTAGTTGTTATGTTTGGAATTGGGTTGTAGTAGGTTGTTAAGTTTGGATTTGTACTGACTTTGTTTATTTGAGAAACATATGTACTTGTTTATTTGTTTCTACTACTTATGTTGTTTGAGAAATTTGGTTTGTTTAAGAAAGATATGTACTTCTTTTATTGATCGTGCATGGTGCATGTTACCCAAGAGAACATTGGGTCAATACTTCCAAGAATCAATGTTAAGTTGGTTAGGTTACAAGGGAGCATATGGTCCTTGTAAAATCAGGATCAACATACAAAACAAAACAAAGTACATTACTGATTGGTTTTGGTCATAAGACATCCTATGTGCTCATACAAACCCTAATGCTTGGATCTAGGTTTCTCTATTGTACATGCTTTGAATCCAAGACTATAAACCCTAATTCTAGCATATGGAAATCGATATTAACATATAATTAGGTTTAAGATGTTACCTTGATTGTTATGTAGTAATAACAATCCCAATTCCTCCTTGAATTGACTTTGGAAGGCTTAGAGTCACAAGTGTCACTCCTCTAATGGCTTACAAACACCAAGAGCAAATGGAGAAGGTATAAAGAGAGAGGAGAGAGGTAGGAATTCGTCCTTAGGACTTCTTGGGGAGGCTTAGACGAATTCATGAGCCTTAGGGGGTTTATATAGGTGTAAAGATTAGGGTTTTAGTCTTTATCCTTATCTAGTTGCTTGCCCACCAAGCAACCATAAGATAAGTCTTAGAATCCCTTATCCTAGTCGAATTCTAAGGCATTATCTCCTTAAATTCGTTCACCCTATATTTAAGATAGTCCTTACCTTATTTTGTAACTATCACATAATTACAATTCAGCCCCTCTAGTTTAATTAATTACACTTGATCACAAAATTAATTCTTAATTAATTATTGACCAATATTAATTAAACAAATATGATTTCTCCTTTAATATATTATTCTTATAACATATTAATAAATCATAATAACCTCTCTCTCTATTTATTTCTCCAATCAAGTTGCTTTGGTGAAGGCAACCCAAAAGGACCATGCACCATCGGGTCAAGTACATACCAAAATAGTTATGGACTTAGACACTAATCCAACAGTCTCCCACTTGGATAAGTCTAACAACTATTCTGCGTATGACTTCGGATCCCGATCTGCAATCGTAGCTTTCCAAAGCCGCTGTCAACTCTGATCATATCAAATACGCGTGTCCTTAGATAAGGGATCATATATTCCTCCATTCTAGATATCATATGAGACATGATTTCAAATCATTCTCTTTGTACTACTTCTCGATTTCTGATTTATGACGACTGACTAATTGAACAAATCAAATTAGCCCTAGCCCGACCGAGCATTTACGTTTGTCATCACTTAAATCATCGAGGGGACCAAAGATATCGCTTTTATCCTACTTTGGATAAAAGGAACGGATAAACTTTGATACAATGCTTTCTTGCACTTACTAACCAAATCACACACAACAATATGTTTTATAACACCAAGTTACTAGTGCGTTTACATATTATCAATGTGCAACCGATTTGCAAGATACAACTCACACATCTCGGTTTCAAGAATATAAGATGTTATCGTCTCACCAATCACTCGCGATACAATTCATGGAGTGATCCAAGTGAGTGTGGGTTTAATCCAATGCTCAAATCATATTCATAAGCACTCATGAACGTTGCAGCAAACATTTGCTTATGTCTAATACTCTTTTAGACAATCCACACACCAATTCACGACAGTCTTCATTCATATCTACTTCCATCATATGAACGACTGTGGCCCGTTCGAATAATTCGATTATTCTTAATAAATTCAATTATTCTGGAAGTCAAAACATGCAAAGTGAAACACAAGAATAATACTAATCTCATATGGCCTCAACCCTTTGAGTATAAATAAAACACCTTTTATTTATCACCATATCGATTACTCATTATTTGTCGTTTCGGGTAATCAACTTCTTACTTGAATTACTACACTTGTCCCATGCTCCTAGCATGCACACAATGTTTACCTATGGTTCTTACTTTGTGAAATAGACCAAATTGAGCACATTTCAATCATTCTCATTTCACAACTCCAAATCCTTTTTCCATAAGTGAAAGAATATCAAATTCTTGCTACTTATAGAATATGCTAGATTCTAACATTTTATGCAATGATCTTTTCGTAATGTCACTGTACCAAAGACACAAAGACTATTGCCAATGATATTACAAAGTTCTCTAACAGAGATTGTTACAAGACAATTCCTTAGATATGATGTCTCTCACTCAAAGTACATTCCTTTGAATATCCTTTTGCATAAAAGTTTCTAATCTAGACATAGATTTTCAATATTCAATTCCCTAATATGGACACGCTTCCATATTTTCCATATGACAACTCATTCTTAATAGAATCTTATCTATTCGTAATGATGTCAATATGGTCCATCCGCTATGGAAACATTTCCATAATTTCCATATGACAACTCATCCTTAATAGAATCTTTTCTATTCATAATATTGTCGATATGGTCCATCCAATACCATGCTTCCAACTACTCACAAGCGACCAATCCTCGTCGAACTTTGGATTGTCCTTTGATAGTTGTTTAATTATTTTAGTCAAAACCGATTCTAGTCCTTTTTCCCTCTAAATGCGCTAGACATTTGGAAAATTTTAGAATGGTTAAACATTAAAGCATTTGCAATCGATTCTATACCCGAAGCGTATGGGACACGACGCATAATGTTTTATTTGCTATGTTCTCAAAATTCAAATTTGTGAAGAGGAATGCCGTAATCATAATCGAAATTTTAAGAACACACTATGTACCCTTGACTAAATTTTATTAACATTCCACAACCTAAGCCTTTAGATTTGAAATGAAGCATAATATTCTCTCCCTTAATTACAACAAAACAACTTTATAACCCTTACTACTTTGCAAGGTATAACTCTTGTTTTCTATAATTAATATTGCCAACTTTGCAATACGTGCCTTAATAATCATACAATCATAACATTTATGCTCCCACTATCATGATGATTATTGTAAAACATAACACTTATGCTCCCACTAGCTTCGACATGTATTCATAAACATCTTAACTTCTAGAAAGACAATACTTATTGAATTTCTTAAGTCCATGTTTCTAATACTTAGTGCTTTGATAATCTTTTATCAAGGCTTCTTGAACTTATACACCTTTGTCTTCGATAGTTTATATGTGTGTCTAAACACTTAAGACTAATTGCCAAACCTCACAATTCAAATTATGGAAAGGGATACCGTAACCATAATTGATTTCGAGAATGCAATTTTACAATCACTATCTTCTTAAAATCTTTCTTAGTGAAAGCATTTCCTTACAATCATTTTCATGAAGGAGGAAATCTTATGACACGTAGATTTTAAGCGGTGTATGTGTTCTTATCCATGTGAATTTGTTGAAACCAAAGTTTACGACAAATTCAAACTCATATGGACCGAACTTTCTTAATCTTGATTTCTTGCCTTATGGTAGCACAGCTGCCCACCATGTCTTCCAAGTAGTTAAGCAGCTCACCTTTTCCTATCAATGTACTTTCCATTGATCAAGGTCCTTGCCTTTTATGCATTCAAATGAGAACTCATAGAACTCACATGCATAATTAACTCGATTGGAATAGCATAGAAACAAAATAATGTCAACACGATAGGTTGTAAACTTCAACTCGTGTGCTAGTGATAATTGATAAGGTTTAATTGATTTGTTCTTGAAACCTTTCAATACCATTAAGACTCCCACTGACTCTTTGACATATAAGATTCTCATGTCAAAACATTTCTTGACAAACAAATATTCAAGAGTTAGTGTAGCTTTTATCAAAACTCTTCACAAATTGGTCCTAGTTGGTCTTTGTCTTATCTAAGACATCACAACTTACCACATTTAATGAATGTTTTAAACCTTCTTAATACTTTTCACTTATTGTCACAATCTTAACTTTAAGACTTGTTATTGGAATGAAGTATGATTGACTTCTTGATTTTACCATTTCTTCAATTCTTGATTCCTCTTCTTAAACATACAATTGTACTAAGACTCACTTAGAGGATCAATTGACATATGGTTCTTAATCATTTAGACTTATCATAAAGAATAAAAGCTACTCTCCCTTCTTCGTAGAATGGAGAAACTTTTATCTTTCTGCCTACTTGATTCTTCTTATTCGTTTGCTATTGATTTAAACTTTTTTAATCAATTCAGAATTACACTTAATCTTGTAAGTATAATCATATTTACTAAACCTTTAGTAAATTATGACGAATATCTTTGTTATTCTTATGGTGGACTTTGATCAACACACAACTTTTTGTACTCGATCTCCTAGTCCTTCACTTGACACTTTGTCAATGAATTAGTCTAATTTCCAAATATGAAAATTTTCATTCATCGTGCAACCAAGTTGCATGATTCCAAGTTTCCGTCCAATTGAAACTTGGGCGATGAGAAACTCTCCCTATTTGGTAAATTCTCGATTTTCCATAAATAACATAATAAGAACCAAATCCATTATTGCTAATAATAGAAACATTTTCACATCAATTTTTCATACACGCCATTGTAAGGATAAATAAATAAAATTTAAAATCAAAATTTATTTTATTGCGGAAAAATTTGTCCTTACAATGCAACTCATTGAAAAACTTATGCTAATACATCTTTCTTAGCAATCTAATTCTAACTCTAAGTAGTAGTTCAAGAATCTAATCTTCGAGAAACGTGATCGAAATCCATTCCTACACGGTTAGATTCTGCTCACTTCTTCCCTTAAGCTTCCTTTCTTTTCTGCGATCCTACAAAACATCAATTGTAATCTTATCACATTATGTATTCAGAATCTAGAATGAAGCTTAAAAGAGTTAGTCAATGGATTTTACCTAAATTAGAGCCATACGTTTCGACTCTCCCATCTCTTAGATCTCTTAGGTAAATGGGGCAACTTCGTCTCCAATGCCCCTTCTCTTGGCAATAAAAGCAAATTGACTCTTTTGGAACAACACATGGAACTACTTCAGACATCGCCTTTCTCTTATGATCAAACTTTTCGATCATAGCATGTCTTTCGTTGCCATTGTCTATATCCATAGAGGTCTCGAAGGCAGATTCACCAATCAACTTTGTTTTCCTATTACGCCAAATCATTGCTGATTCAGCAACAATAAGCATATAGGGGAGATCTATAAGGGTCACGCCGTAGTTCATCATATAGTACTCTCTTACGAACTCAATATATGAGTTGGGAAGTGACTGAAGAACCCAATCAACAGCCATTTCCTCACAGACAACGGATCCCAACGTTCTTAACCTATCAATGTGTGACTTCATCCCTAGGACGTGTGCACACACGGACTTTCCTTCTTTATGTTTAATTGCCAAAAGGGCTTGAGTGATCTTGAACTTTTCAAGCCTTTGAACTTGTGGGTTAGGGAGAATAATTGGAGGAGGTGGAGGGAGTGAAGCATGATTTCTTGTTCCTTGATCGAATCGTGGAATATCATCTTCATGTGGAATGCTTGTTCCACGGGATTTGGGAAGACCATAGTTGTTGAACTTTGACATCTACAATACGGGAGAAAACGAATTCAAGTTAGTTGATTGATTGAGTCCTTAGTAAATCACCCAAATGAGATACTAAGGCTAGGACCCAACACAATATTCTACAACTCGGGAGAGGGATGCCGTAACCCAAATTGCAGAACATTTGAAGGTAAGTGAATGACGATTCACTAATTTCCACCATGAAAAACGAAGAAGAAATTTAAGTTTTAAATCTATGAAAACTCCTAGATCCTATGAGATTCATTGAACATTTCAATGGCATGTTTAAATCTCGATATGCCCTTCTTGTTTGTGACTGGGATGCCGAGGATCACAAAGCGTGTGTGAATAACCATGTAGATTGACATGGTGCCCTCACATGTTACGGTCACCTATTCGATGTGCCGGTAAACCACACACGCTCCACCGAACTATGACAAACATTGAGTCACCCTTTGCTACCTTTGCTTAGAACCATTTAGTGTGTCGGTAAACCACACACGCGCCACTAACGTCTTCGCAAGGGCACAAAGTGTAATTTCATGGAATTGCATCAATTTACTTTGCCTATGTAACTAAGATTGGGAATTTGTAAAACATTTAGTTACTTTTATATTTCATTATACTTATAATGGAAGGTTTTGTCCCATCCTACCCGTTCGGCTAACGACCCTCCACTAGTCAAGAGTGCGGTGGGTAAGAGTGGATACCCATTCAATCGCCATTTTATAGGCAATTTCCTTAAACACCCCTTATAGACCAGCTTCGTAAATGAGGTCTACTAACGGTAAGACTGACTTTTACTCATACATATATATAATGTTAGACTTTTAATGTTTTATATATATATATATATATATATATATATATATAGTATAGGGTGTATTTTATACTTTTAAAATACTAGGTGGTCTAATTTAACAATTATACTTTTAATTCAATTAAATTGTAAACCTAAACTTTTATGGATTTATTAAACTTCTTTTAATTATACACCTTAATTAATTAATAAAACCATAAGGGTGTGATTTGAACTTTTTCAAAACAATACTAGAGTTTTAGAATTTAACATTCCTAATTAAACTTTTAATCAATTTTTAAATTCCAAAACTTGAGGGCAAGTTTTGAAACATTTCAACACATAAGGGTTTAGAATTTAATTATACATCAAAATTAAATCATTTAATCAAAATTTAAATTCCAAAACTTGAGGGCAAGTTTTGAAACCTTTTTAAAACATTAGGGTTTCAACTATTTAAATTTCAAAACAACAAAACTTTTGGGTTCAAATTTAAACTATAAAACCTAAAGGGCAAAATATGAAACTTTTCATAACAACAAGGATCAAATAACAAATAATCTAAATTAACAATTAATCACATAATTATCCATATTTGATTTATTTAATGATTTCTTGCAAAACGATTTATCAATTTACTCAAAATAATTAATCAATTATCACATAAGTAAACAATTATCTTATTAATTGATAAATATCTTCAATTAGATCAAAATTATAGTCAAATATATCATATAATCGGATTAATATTGATCTAACATGATAAGGTAACTATCCATAAGCAAAAACAGCAAGAAATCCCGAAGTACCCTCCATCTGACGGGTTGACTCGTCGAGCCAGGCTTGGACTCGTCGAGTCACCTTGGACTCGGCGAGTTCATCTATGGACTCGGCGAGTCCAACCTCCAGAAACACAAAATTCGAAATTTTCAAACATATCAAGCATCAATACAATAGAAACCAATCAAGGCTCTGATACCACTGATGGGTTTTGGTCATAAGACATCTTATGTGCTCATACAAACCCTAATGCTTGGATCTAGGTTTCTCTATTGTACATGCTTTGAATCCAAGACTATAAACCCTAATTCTAGCATATGGAAATCAATATTAACATATAATTAGGTTTAAGATATTACCTTGATTGTTATGTAGTAATAACAATCCCAATTCCTCCTTGAATTGAATTTGGAAGGCTTAGAGTCACAAGTGTCACTCCTCTAATGGTTTACAAACACCAAGAGCAAATGGAGAAGGTATAAAGAGAGAGGAGAGAGGTAGGAATTCGTCCTTAGGACTTCTTGGGGAGGCTTAGACGAATTCATGAGCCTTAGGGGGTTTATATAGGTGTAAAGATTAGGGTTTTAGTCTTTATCCTTATCTAGTTGCTTGCCCACCAAGCAACCATAAGATAAGTCTTAGAATCCCTTATCCTAGTCGAATTCTAAGGCATTATCTCCTTAAATTCGTTCACCCTATATTTAAGATAGTCCTTACCTTATTTTGTAACTATCACATAATTACAATTCAGCCCCTCTAGTTTAATTAATTACACTTGATCACAAAATTAATTCTTAATTAATTATTGACCAATATTAATTAAACAAATATGATTTCTCCTTTAATATATTATTCTTATAACATATTAATAAATCATAATAACCTCTCTCTCTATTTATTTCTCCAATCAAGTTGCTTTGGTGAAGGCAACCCAAAAGGACCATGCACCATCGGGTCAAGTACATACCAAAATAGTTATGGATTTAGACATGTATTTCATTGATCATGGATTTCACTTACAAAATGTCTATCATTTAGAGAGGTCTTTTACATATTTTGCCAAAAAACAAATAAAAAAAGAAAAAAAAGAAAATCGACATACTAATAAGCTTCTTAACCAAGAACCACCATTGTTTCAAATCCACCCATCACCCAAGCTTAAGAACGAAATAGAGCACAACCACCAGCAACAAGAGTATCCCCACCATCATGCCACCCATGGCAACACCAACGACTTTAAACTTTCGATCATGGTCATCCAGCTTGTGTTGGAGACAGATGTGGTTGATCATGCACACTATATAGTCATGTCCGAGTTGCTCCTTCAACCATTTCATTTCAGTTTGGTTTTCTGAAATCTTCTGACCACAATCACAAAAGATTAAGTGAAGCACGTTGTAGTTGATGTCTTCACCATAATTTAAAGAGTCGTGTGAAGGTGGTGGAGCCGACATTGTTGCTTTTTAAGGGTTCTTCCATATGATTGTTTGCCCGAATATGGTAAACACGTTTGAGGGTTGTTTTACTTCAAACCCCACATGGGAGTGTCCCCTTTTAATTCGAGATGTGTGCCTGAGACTCAATCGAATCGACAATGTAAGGTTGTTGGGGTGTTGGTGGAAATTAAAGACGATAATTACTCTTTGCATGTGTCATCGAGTCAACTCAATATTGACTAAATGGGTTAACTCACATGCTTACTTGGCAAGTGACGAGGTAGGTTAACCTGCTAAAGTGGGTAAGATGAGTTTTCCAAATGGTAAAATAATGCACAAGTATATGCCCTTAAAATGCAAAAAATAGTCACGAGGAACCACTTAAATCATTATACATAACTTTGTTGGGCTACAGTGACAATAACCCTAACATTTAATCTAGATAATTGTACAAGTCTTTTTGATTTAAATTGTACACAATGACTTGATGAATTAAGAAGAAAAAAAAATAGATTTAATGTATTAAAACACTAATAATTCACTTGTTTGTTTTTCTTCTAAACTCTCAGCACATTACAATTCATTATTTTTAAATACGAAGATAGAATGATTATTTAGTCTCATTTAAATGGGTAAATCAATTTAAAATGGTTAGAAAACCCTTGATAGCTCACATGGTAAGGCATATCTAACTCCCCCCAATATTGATACTTTTTTTTTAGATAATAACCATTTTTAGTATCATAAAACCACCACTTTATACCTTCACCTGGTAAGACGTAAGTAACTCCTTTCCATTGGAGACTCGATTTCGAACTTAGGGAGCTACTCATGGGTAGCCAGGAGTAGCGGTGAATATATGGGCACAAAAAGCCGAACCAAAATGAAAACAAACTAGACTAACACCAAATAGACTTCACGGTGCGGTACATGGTCCAAACGGTTTTCGTTCCTCTAGGTTTAGCTTTGGTCGGGTTTCAATTTGATTCGGTTTTTCGGGCTCATATGTTAATCATTCAACAATAATTTTGTTTTTACATCGAAAACCTGAACATAAGCCAAAATGGTACCCCGTATATACATTTTGTTTGTTTTTCGGTTTGCATAGTATCCCAATTCTAGTTTCGGTCTACATCCTGGAGCAGGCTCATCCCAACTAGGTGTGGTGTGTTCAACGAAGTCCGAAAGGAGCGGCTAAGCCTATTGCCGAATGCAGACCTTCTCCCCATGACCACGAAGAATCGGGGAAGCCGATACAGTGAGTGGCAAAACCGTTTATTCAATTTAGAATAAAAATAAAGCATTCGTATACAACAGTATACAACCATACATTATTATCATTTGGTCAATTTACTTGTTTAAAAGAAAAAAAAAACCCGGCTTTGATTAAAATGAGGATGAAAGATTAATAAGATTTAATGGATTAAAGGTCTCTTTGTGTATGGAGTATGACATTCTAAATAACGTTTAAATAATTTTATAGTAATTTTTAATTTGTTAATTATTCATAAAATCCAAAATAAAGACTTGAAAAAGATAAATGAGAATGACGTGTTACAGACCCGTCGGCATGTCCATTTAGCACCGGAGGAAGAGATATAAGAGAGAAGAGTTCCGACAGAAAGCATCTTTCATAATTTACTACAAATCCCAACGCCACCACCACCACCACCATCAGCGAAGTCTCCGCCGGTTACGATGGGGGTGGGAGGAAGGTGTATATGTGTGTGTAGTGGCTGCACCCTCGTGCTCCGCTTCCCTTTTTGTCAGCGCCACCCACGCGTCCTTTTCCTCCTCACATTCTCCCATTTTTTTTTCTTTCGTGATTTATATATTATTATTTCATGTGTATGGGTCGAACAGGTTAGTTTACAGATCAAAACATTTAATTTATTATGAGGTATCAGTATTAAATGCTAAATAATTGACTAAAAATAATCAATACCATTATCTCCGAATGCATTGATGAAGTACAAAATCCACAATAAAGTCACCACATAAAGTAAAGGCCTCGACTCAAATGTCGTATTAGGGTATCTTATTTTAGTGGTTAATTACCCACCTAATCTCCATTATTCATATCAAATGGATGCACTCATTTGGTGCCATATCAACTTCCACTTTGTCAATTATACAAAATTTAATTTAATTTAATATAGTATTTAGTTGTTATTTAAATTTCTTTTAATTTAATATATATATTTCTAACATAATTAAAAGTAAACGGCTTCAAATAATGATCGCCGATGATCTTTATTTCCTTTTATGCCAACTCGGAAAGGAAAAAAAAATAATAAATAATTATGCAATTAAAAGAGATGTGATGATGAAAAGAGAGACCCAAAACAGAGTTTCTGTAAATGTTCTTAAAGATGGTGGTGAGGGTATTGACACGTGGCACGATGAAGAAGCATGTGGGACTCGTCCAACGTTTTTGAAGTATCTAAATAGCAAGAAAACCTCGTTTTAGTCATGATTTTACATATTTATATGTTAAATTCATGCTTGATTTGTGCATTAAAAAAAACTAAAACAAAACTTGTTTATTTTTATATAAATGATAAATGAAGTGCTTTACATAAAACTTAAGTACTATGCATGTTCCGGGATGTGGGTGCCATCTTGGAAAACCAGAACATCGAATAATCTCTATCATAAAAAACCATATGTTCGTTGATGTTGCCTTCAATCCTTCATCAACCTTATCCATTTTTTTCATTGATGTTGCCTTCACAATATATATATATATATATATATATATATATATATATATATATATATATATATATATATATATATATATATATATATATATATATATATATATATATATATATTAGGTGTAAGACCCATTTATTACATGGGTTAATTAAAAAAATTAAATATACAGGTCTAAACATTTAAAAACTTTGGATTTATAAGAAAAATAAGAAAAATAATGAATTATTAAAATTGATTTTTTTTATCTTTTAAATTTAAACACATAAAAAAAATAAACTAATGAGCTTTAATTTGGGAATTTTTTAAAATAAGAAGGTAAATCCATTAATGAAACTGATATTCATTTGTTATTATATTTATTGTAATTATTACATTAAAGTATTATGTGGAATTTATTAAAATAGAAAAACTAATAATAGAAACATTTGTAAAAAATATCAAATCTTCTTTAGAGCATTTATGAAACTTTATTATCAAATTAATAGAATTATTCTCTTTCCTTATATGAAATTTTATTTTAAAAAATTGAAATTCTCAAAAAATGACAAGTGGAAAATAATAATTCTAAAATTCCCACAAAATTACATGTGGCAAAACTCTTGAGAATTTGACAAATGGCAAAAAAAACCTTCATTTATTAGAGATGATATATATATATATATATATATATATATATATATATATATATATATATATATATATATATATATATATATATATATATATATATATATATATATATATATATATATATATATATATATATATATATATTAGTTTATAACTCGTGATAACCACGGTTACAAAATTAATTAAAATTTAATTGTAAAAATATGTAAAATCATGACTAAAACGAGGTTTTCTTTGTGAATTAATGTAAACAATAAATATATGAAATTAATTTTTTAATTTATACCGGGTAACTTTTATTTGTGAATTAATGTAAACAATAATATAAAATTTAAAATGGAAAATGGAAAATAAATAGATTTACAAGTAACATTACATTAATTAGGAGGTCTAATAAATTTGAAATGAAGAATTAATTGGTTGACAAGTGGCATCATATTAATTAGGATGTCTAATATGATGACACATGGCAAAACAACTACTCTTTTATTAGTATAGGGATATATATATATATATATATATATATATATATATATAACCTTATCCATTTTTTTCATTGATGTTGCCTTCAATATATATATATATATATATATATATATATATATATATATATATATATATATATATATATATATATATATATATATACACTAGGTGTGAGACCTATGTATTACATGGGTTTAATTAAAATTAAATATGAAATTTTAATAATAAGAAAAAGTTTGAATTTATAAGAAAAAATGAGAAAAATTTTGAATTATTAAAATTAATGAGACTTTAATGTATTGAATACATTACATATATAAACATTTTCTAATAAATACCTTATATATATATATTACCTTACATATTAAATGTGAAATTTTAATTTAATAAAATGAAAAATACAATAAAATGACAAGTGGAAAATAGAAAATCTAAAAATTCTAGAAAATGTCATGTGTCCAAATGAAAGAGAAGAGGACATGTGGCAAAAAAACCTTCATTTATTAGAGTAGATAGGTGTGAGACCCATGTATTACATGAGTTTAATTAAAATTAAATATGAAATTTTAATAATAAGAAAAAATTTGAATTTATAAGAAAAATGAGAAAATTTTTGAATTATTAAAATTAATGAGACTTTAATGTATTGAATACATTATATATATAAACATTTTCTAATAAATACCTTACATATATATTACCTTACATATTAAATATGAAATTTTAATTTAATAAAATGAAAAATACAATAAAATGACAAGTGAAAAATAAAAAATCTAAAAACTCTAGAAAATGTCATGTGTCCAAATGAAAGAGAAGAGGACATGTGGCAAAAAAACTTTCATTTATTAGAGTATATATATATATATATATATATATATATATATATATATATATATATATATATATATATATATATATATATATATATATATATATATATATATATATATATATATTAAATCAAACATTAAACTTATTCTTCAATGGTGACAATTTCAATGAAATAATGTACAATTGTCGTTAATAATACAAAATCTGATATACATTTTCATGTGTCATCTTTTGATACCTTAGCCAATGGTTTTGCAAATATCTTTTTCCTTTTTCGTTTTCTTTTTCTTTTTAGTTACAACAAGGTTTGCTTTGCGACTGCTAGTATAATACTTGCCATAATCAAATACTAAAAGTGATTTGATTTAAATCTAAAGAGTGATTATCTTATTAATACAAAGAATAAAGCAAATTTGGAAAGTTAAACGTAAGGTGTAAATATTAAATATATTTTATAGTAAAATTTTGAAATAAATAGTAACAAAATAATGAATAAATAAGTAATTCAATATATATTAATAAGAAACCTATTGAGTTGTTTTAAATAATTATGTTCAATATTAAGGTGTAAAAAGTAAGCATTTTTTAAACTAAATTTTCGAAATAAATACAATAAAAACATAAATAAGTGGGTAATTGAATCTATACAAATTTTAAAAAAAAAAAAAAAAAAAAAAAAAAAAAAAGCTATTGACATGTTGTAAATAATTGTTATGAATCATAAATTTCAAAAAACTTAGTTAAATACAAAACGAGATGTCATATTGCTTTCAAAATTAATATTTTTAATACATTTAATCCATTTAAAATTAATCAGTCATTATCTAAAATTAATATTTTTAATCGATATCTACTTTTAACTCTAGATAATGTAAAGATATAACTGTCCATTAGTGAACATTGGTTGTCTTGAAAACAATCCTTACATTCAATAACGATTGTTGATGACTCTTGTTTATTGACATCGTAAAACATACAACCAATCAAAATTGTATTCTTTGAAATGTAGAAGGAATCTTTTTACTCGAAGATGTCAAAGACATTATTGAAACTAATGTCTGGTTTCATATATTATTTCCAAAAATCATCTATGCTTCTATAACACAAATACCAATGTTATAGCTCGTAGCAACGCTATTTTTTGTTCATGATTATTTTTTAATGTTTCGACGTAACTTTTAGCAATACAATCACCAATGCGTCAAACTTTAAAAAAACTAAGCACTGGGAAAAAAATAAGAACGTACATTAAAATAAGCATGAAAGCATAAAAATATGACGTAGACAAACTCAAATTTATATCGACACGTACATCAAATAGGTAAGTAAGTTTTTTGTAAAATTAATGAACGAAAATGCAAAATTTACATCGAAACGTTGACCACTTTGAGTTTATACCGACACATACATAAAACTAAGTACATAAAAATTAGTTTTTTAAGTTAACTAACGAAAATTATTAGATGTGACCCAAGTCATATGTAGAAAACGTATATAAAATTATGCACAAATGCATACAAAAAGTTACTTTGAAACGTAGACAAACTCAAATATAATACATTTTTTGAGTTACCGAATAAATTTTATTATATTTAAGCCGACTCATACATAAGAAACATATATAAAATTAAGCATAAAAACATAAATAATAAGTCAAATCATAAACAAACTCGAATTTAAACTAACTAGTGCATAAAGAAAAAAACAAGAAAGAATTTTTTTTTTAAAAAAAAATTAACGAAAGAAAGTTCTAATTTTACGTCAAAACAATGATCACCTTTAATATATCTCTCTCTCTCTCATTATATATATATATATATATATATATATATATATATATATATATATATATATATATATATATATATATATATATATATAAATAGTTTTTTGGTTAAGAAACAAATTTATTAAAGAAGATCAAATTATAAATACTACTGAGGATAAACACAAAAGTTTGGGTAAAAATAATATTTTATAAAGTTCAATATGTATGGGTCTAAATGATATTTTAAAAAATAACATATGGAAAAGCCACAAACTCTTAAACATATAATATAGACTAAATTGCATAAATGGACTCTATAGTTTACTCATTGTCACAAGCTCAAACTCTTCTACCTAAAATGACCAAAAGTAACTGTGTAAACAAAAATGAACATTCATGCAGGTTTTCGAAACAACAATGACCATTTTCGAAATAAAAACATTAGCAAATATTTAGTTTGTGCCATTTGTTAAACTACAAATACTATTTATGTAATTTTGTCTTGATTAATCAATACTAATAAAATCAATTTAAAATAATTAATATAAAATCACAAACCAAAGGTGCCTATCTATATTGACATGCATTAAATAATATATATAAAATATAAAAATTCATAAATGGAAGGTTATTATGTATATTAATAGATATTATATATATATATATATATATATATATATATATATATATATATATATATATATATATATATATATATATATATATATATATATAGGGCTAGGTTATAATGTGGATGGACATCTATTGTTCGGACATGTCGACAGTGCTATTTTATGAGAATTACTAAGAAAATTGGTTGTTTAGTAATTGACTACATTCAGTCTTATATAACTATCGTCATTTTCATGCATTCTCACTAATTCTTATTCATTTTTGTTCCTACACATCGTTTTTCCCTCATTTTCATTCTTACAAAATACGACTCATTAAACATTCTGACAACATTCAGATAGAAAGAAAATAAGAATAAAAAATCTATAATAACCTTATAGACGATTTAATTAGTGAGAATGATAATAGTTATGTAAGATTGTTCGTATTTATATTATTAAACAACATATTTTATTTGTCATTCTCACAGAATAGCACTGTCAACACGTCTGCACAATAGATGTCAATCCACATTTGAACCTAACTCTCTCTCTCTCTCTCTCTTTCTCTCTCTCTTTCTCTCTCTCTCTCTCTATATATATATATATATATATATATATATATATATACACACACACACATACACACATATATATATATATATATATCATATCACACTATATTATAAATGAAACATTTTTTCTTTCACCGCATTCATTTGAAACTCCCAACTCTTCACATTTTCATTTAATATACTTAATTTATTAACTTAAATATGTTTTTAGTTGTAAACATTATCATATATGGAAGACTTTGTGACTTATCAATGTGATATACTTAATTTGTTAACTTTAATATATTTTTAAATAAATAACCTACATTAATATATCAAATAAACTTAAAAATTTAGTGTAAAATTTAATACCTAAAGTAAAAAATTAAATAATATTTAAAAAAAATTCAATATATATATTTAACATAGTTAAAAAGAAAATATTAAATATAATAAATATAAAAGAATCTCAATCGATGAATCGAATTAATTAAACGGTGTCCAAAAACTTAATTTTATAATAACTAAAATTCAATTAAGTTGTTTTTAAATTAATTTATAATAATAATAGTTAAAAATAATAGAAACTTCGAAATTAAAATATGTCAGATTACAAACAGTTATTGGTAATTTAAATAATTATCATGATGAAGTTAAAACACCGTCATTTTTTTTTAAATTAAAAAGTGATAATAGTAGTAAATTAAAATAGTTGATAGATATAACTACTATAGTATAAAGAAAATATTTTTTCTTTCACCATATTCATTTGAAACTCTCAACTCTTCATATTTCCATTTAATATACTTAATTTATTAATTTAAATATGTTTTTAGTTGTAAACATTATCATATATGGAAGACTTTGTGACTTATCAATATGATATACTTAATTTGTTAGCTTCAATATATTGTTAAATAAATAACCTACATTAATATATCAAATAAACTTAATAATTTAGTGTAAAATTTGAAACTTAAAGTAAATATTAAATAATGTTTAAAAAAATTCAATATATATATTTTTAACATAGTTAAAAGAAAAAACATTAATTATAATAAATATAAAAGAATTTAAATCGATGAACAGAATTAACTAAAAGGTGTCTGAAAACTTTATTTTATAATAACTAAAATCTAGTTAAGTTATTTTTAAATTAATTTATAATACTAATAGTTAAAAATAATAGAAACTTAGAAATTAAATTATGCCAGATTACAAACAGTTATTGATAATTTAAATAATCATCATAATGAAATTAAAACATCGTGATTTTAAAAAAAAAAAAAATTAATACATCATAACAATAGTAAATTATAATAGTTGACAAATATAACTAATGTTATATACACGTAAAACATAAGTAGAGGCCATTAAATTATTTGATTTTAATAAGTGTTATTTTATCTGTTGTTCAAATTAATTATAATTTTATATAAACTAAATGAAATAATTATTATTCCATAGTTAATATAAATAATATATATTTTTTCAATAACATAAGATTACCAAAAGTTTTAATTTTATTTAACGCAGCGCACGAATATTCACATAGTATGTGTGTGTGTGTGTGTATATATATATATATATATATATATATATATATATATATATATATATATATCGTTATTCTAATAAAATTACGACAAAATTTCACAATTGGTCCCTGTGGTTTATAGAATATCACACTTTGAGGACTTCCTAGCAAAAAGTCATTCGACTGGTCCCTGTGGTTTGTAAAATTACATGAAAGGTTTTCCTACCATTAAATATAACTTTTCAGCCGTTAGATTTTAATGGAAAAGGCTATTTTGCCCTTGTACCAATATTGCAATACACTATAAAACTTAAGGACCATTTATGTAATTTTATAAACTTGAAATTTTTTAAACATATAAATTATAAATATAAATTTCGTATATATATAAATTATAAATATAAATTTTATATATATGTATATATATATTTTCAACAACTTGATTTTTTTATCCTTTTGACATTTAGTTTTCTATTTTTATTTTATAATTTTAGTTATTTATGGTTTTTTAATGCTTTTATTTATTTTGATTCAAATAAATAAGCTTAAATTCGATAAACCATATCGAAACATTTTTTTCTTAATTATGAAATGAAACGTTAATGTTTTTTTATTTTATGCTGTTGCGGTTTATTTTATTTATTTATTTATTTTTACTTTGATGTTTCATAGTTAATATCGTTAACAACTTTATGTTTTCATGTATCATTATCATTATTTCTTCTTTTGTTGTTTTTTATATATATTTAGCTATTTATTATTCTTCTATTGTTTTTATTTATTTTGATTCAAGTAATGAAAAATAGAAAAACAAAAAAACAAAAACTCAAAGACCAAAGTTGTAAAATACTCTAATATATTAATATATTTTACACTTTTCATATTTTTTGTTTTTTCGCATTTTTTTTTATTAATATTGGTTATTTATAGTTTTCTTAACTTTTTTTTTATTTTGATTTGTGTAAATAAAAAAGTTACGTTTATTTTTTATTTATATTTGTAAATAAAACTATTTTATTTACATGGATCAAAATAAAAAAAGTTATAAAAACCATAAATAACCAAAATTATAAAAAAAACCAAAAAAAACTCAAACACCAAAATTGTAATATACTCTAATATATTCATACATTTTACACTTTTCGGAAAAGGTCAAAGAGAAGTTATCAAGTTTATGAAAAATAAAAGGAAACAACGAAAAAAATAAAAATAGGAAATAATTAAATAACAATAAGAAAATATTAAAAAATAATAATACTAAGAAATTAAAAAAAATACGAAAAAACCAAAAAATATGAAAATGTAAAATGTATTAATATATTTGAGTATATTAGAATTTGGTGTTTGAGTTTTTGTTTTTTTTTCTATTTTTCATTACTTGAATCAAATTAAATAAAAACAATAGAAGAATAATAAATAATTAAAATTATAACAAAAATAGAAAACAAAAGGTCAAATAATGATAATGATAAATGCAAACATAAAATTGCTAATGATATTAATTATGGAGCATCCAAAAAAAACATGAAAAGTAACGATATAAAATTAAAAAGAAAAAAAATTAAAAAACAATAACGCTTTAATTCACAAATAAGAAAAATTAAAAAACAATAACGCTTTAATTCACAAATAAGAAAAATTAAAAGAAAACATAATTTCGACATGGTTTATCGAATTTAAGTTTATTTACTTGATTCAAAATAAATAAAAATATAACAAAAAACCATAAATAACTAAAATTATATAATAAAAATAGAAAACAAAATGTCAAAAAGATTAAAAAAAAAAAAAAGATTATCAAATTGTTGAAATTATATATATATATATATATATATATATATATATATATATATATATATATATATATTTAATTTCAAATTTAGGAAATTACACGAATGGTCCTTGAGGTTTGTAATGTATTGTAATATTGGTGCAAGGGCAAATACTCTTTTTCATTAAAATCTAACAGCTGAAAAGTTAGATTTAACGGCATGATGACTTTTGACGTAATTTTACAAACCATAAGGACCAGTCGCGTGACTTTTTGCTAGGAAATCCTCAAAGTACGATATTTTGTAAATCATAGGGACCAATTCTGAAATTTTGTCTAAAATAATAGGTTGATTGTCTTTTTGTCATGTGTCATCTTATTAGGTCTCATAATTAATATCATGTCACATGTCAATCTTTTTCAAATTTCATAATTTAAATTTTCCACTATAATTACATTAAATTAAATTAGATTAAAATTAAACTAATACAGATTATAAGGTCACGTACTTATTTAAATCAACAATTATAATTTTATATAACTAAAAAATAGTTTTTAATTAAAATTTTATTTAAAATAATTGATTAATAATTTTGAATTTTTACTATGAAAGTTTAATTAATTTTATAACCGTAGTTTTCACGGTTTATAAACTAATATATATATATATATATATTATATATATATATATATATATATATATATATATATATATATATATATATATATATATATATATATATATATATATATATATATATATTGGTGTGTGAAAACTTTTTACTATTCATTTGCTTCTTATGTAGATAGTTAAAATTGCTAAATTCCCATCACAATTCAACTCTCTACGAATGTTATCTAAATTTCAAAATTAGGGTCTTTATATAAATAATGATTTTGATTTTGGTAAAAGTAGATTTTTATATTTATATATTTTTCTTTTGAAATAATGTTGATCTTATATTTTTCTACCTACATAATTTTAAAGTTATATTATTGGTATTTTATAATTTACGATTTGGTCATTTATTATATTTTAAAGTTACATATTTTGGCCCCTTACTTGATTTTTATAGTTTTGTTGTTATTAATAATAATTTTTATTATTATAATTTCTTGGTTAATTGTCATTTGTGGTGTTACACCAAATAAGATACGCGTTCAAACAATATTTTTGTCCATCTCCTCCATATAAGATTGTTTATATCTAAACTTTATTTTGATACGTTTGTGGTCGCTTGAAATGGTTTAATCGCCATTGTTCTATATATAGACTATTGACATTTGAAAATCGCATTCAATATACAAATGGCAAAAAAGATCTACGCCGCAGCACCCGAGATGAGTTAAACACTAGTTTGAATAAAAAAAGGAAAAAAATACAAAAATAAAAAGTGGAAAAAATAATTCTAAAATTCTAAAAAAAATGACATATGTCAAATTCAATAAAAAATTGATATTAGGTAAAATAATCTTTATTTATTAGGATAGATAATTTGAAATATATATATATATATATATATATATATATATATATATATATATATATATATATATATATAACCATGACCTTGGCAAACGTGTACCTACGTTGAATGGTGGTACCTCAGTACTAGTTCTATATATTGACAAAGGGGTTGGCTAAAAAGACATCTTATTTTACCCTTTAGACAACCCTAATTAATTTTTGAAGTATTTTTATTGGTTGAAATTGCATTGTTTTCCGAAAATGCTGATTACAAGGAGTAATTATAGGTTGACTTTTTATAAAAGTAATGTAAGGGTGTCTAAGGGATGTCTTATTAGCAGCACTCATTGACAAAATAAGCACGACTCTATCCACTCTTAGAGTTTGTGTCTTTACAACTAACAACACAAAACCGTTAATAGGCACATGTAATGAGTAATTAATTTGTTTTTTCTTTTTAATTACGAGTGATTAATGAATTATATTTTTGTTAAATGATTTTTCTTAGAGTAATCAAATATCTTCATACTTATCATTCTACTCACTAGATCAAGACATGTGTAAAAACCAAGAAAGATGATTAAGAGAGAGAATTAGTGGTATCAACATGTCATAATCTTATATGAGTAAAAAGATAAGTTCAAACAAAAGGTAGGAGAATATTTTTTTTTTCTTAACAAGTAAAATAAATAATTTTTAATTATTAAGAAAAAAAAATTAAATATTCTCCTACCTTTTGTTCGATATTTTTACTACTATAAATTTATTTTTGTCATCCAATATTTTTAATAGCTTGTATATATATTTTTAAGAATGGTCACGCTAGCCATATGTTACCTCAAGGTAAAATTTTCTACTATAGTTAGAGATAGCAGATGATTTTGATGAAGGTATCATAAGGTTATTGTATCTCTAGTGGATATATATATGTTATAAGTTTCGATTTTGTTTATAATATTTGTTTACAATATCTTTTTTTAATTCTGATTGCTTATAATATTTGTTAAATTATTTTTGAATTTTTCCCTTAATTTAGTATATTGCTACGTAGCCTCCTGGATGTCGGGTAGTAATTGGGTCGCCTTATTTCCTAGTGCACAAACAGGAAGACACACTTTAAAAGTAGACAAATGATAGGTTAGAAAGTGATACCATGGGATGGACCATGATATTGGTCTCGATGCTTAAGTTAGATGTCAATTGAGAGTGTTGCAAAATTTTTTGTTAAGAGAAAAGTTCTACTTAGTTCCTTTGTCGATGCTCGATTTTTATAGGCTTTCAAAGGTGTATCCGTTCGAGCTTTTATCCAGTTTCTTGCTTAGTTCGGGTAAGAACAACTATTTGCCTTGTACCTCCTTATATTTGTTTATTGTGGGTATATGTATGTTGCACTTTTCTTGGGATATGTATTTCCATTGACTCATGGTTCATTCTTGTATAATGGTTGGTACTTCTGGCTATTAAGTTAAGAGGTTCTCAGGTCGATATTTGCTTATTTGGTCCATCTGGGTACACCATTATAATATATATTTATTTAGCTAAATTTTTAATTTCATATGTCAATGTATGCAAAACCTACAAAATACTCATAGGAATAGAAGAAATTTAAATTTATATTTTAAATTAAAAAAAATAGTAACTTTAGGCCTTTACCCGTTGATTTCGATACCACTAGGTGTACGTTCAAGTTTATGAGAGATTTAGTAGATGTTTGTAAGATTGATCTTGATAGATGTTTCTTTAAGGTGGCCATTCTATTATCTCAGTTGGGTACTATTCATAGTTTTGCAAAAAAAAAAAAAAAAAAAAAAAAAAAAAAAAAAAAAAAAAAAAAAAAAACTATGATTATGTTTGAGGCATAGATATAAAGAAATTTGTTAAGGTATTATCAAGGGTGATTTTTCTAGGAGTTATAAGGATAAAAAAAAATGGCATGAAATAACATCTTGATGGAGATGGAGGTTATACCAATGTGGATACCACAAAGAAACATCCATCTCCCGACATTAGTACCAAAGATTGGTAGACAGTTATCAAAAAGTTGTATACAACTCTCAAGTACATGTGTCGCTCTAGATTAAATAAAAAATGGAGTATTACTACCATATACATGTTATTACAACATTTCATCTTATACACAACAAATACATGAAGAATTAAGCCAATATGTTTGTATTATATATAAGATTATTAATAGTTATTATGAAAACCTAGTAATAGTTATATTTGGCTCTTTATAGGCAAAAAAAATGACAACACCCTAGACATATGGGTATATACATTTATGTTACATATTTTGGCATTTTTATAACATCTTATAGTTTATGTGTGCTGTATGTTTGATGCCTTTGTGTATTGTGTGTACGATGCAAGAAAATATCAATTTACGTCCATGATTTGTCTAAAGAGGCAATATATGTCCATAAATTATTTAAAATATCAATTGAACTTCCATGATTTGTTTAAAATAGTAATGTACTTCCACGATATATTTAATAGCAATGTACTTCCATGAAGTGTTTAAATAGCAATTTACTTCCATGGTTTGCTTAAAATAACAATGTACTTCCATGATTTGTTTATAAATAACAATGTACTTCCATTATTTGTTTAAAATAGCAATGTACTTCCATATTTTGTTAAAATATTCCATGATTTGTTTAAATTAGCAATGCACTTACACGATTTATTTAAGAGAGAAATGTACTTCCCTGATTTGTTTAAAATACCAACGTACTTCATGTGTGTTGTGTTTGATGTATGTGTAAATTGTATGTTTAACGTAAGAAAATAGCATTTTAATTCCGTGATTTGTTTAAAATAACAATGTACTTTTATGATTTGTTTAAAATAAAAATGTACTTTAAATTTTTGGTTGCATTGCTTTTAGTAACAATGAATTGCAAATACCATATGTGTTTATTATATTTTTTAACTTAGTATAATTTTTATTCCAAAAAAATCAATATGAGCTAACGAAAATGATTGATGAAATTGATGAATCATCAGCAAATGAGGTTGAATGTCTTGATCGTGCTCTTAGGCAAAGACATGGGTACACGAGGTGTTGGTCACAATCTTACAAGTCAATCCCCCATCTACCCTGATTATGAGTCAAGTTGATTTACACAAAGATAAACGCAACAAATGAATAATTAACACACCAACACTTAACTCGTCAATTCACTCAACATTTGCAACAAATTCAACATAGAGAGATGTTAACTCATAACCCTAATTACTGATCCTCACCCGTCACAATTCCAATTTGATCTCTCGCAAATGAAATGAACTCAACTACCGAAGCAAGTGATGAAAACGAAAAAGAAAGTGATTGGAATTAGTTTGGTTTTTAGTAAACATTTTATGGTTTGTATAAGATTTGAATGGGTTTGTTTTGTATGAAGATATTTTCTATTAGTTAAGTGTTTTATAATGTAATGTTTATATTTATAAAGATTGAAAGCTAGTTTTTATGAAAACTAAAAAAATAAAACAAAAAACATGTAAAATATCAATCAACCTTAAAGTGGTTATCCTGACGACATTTCTTTATATATAAAAACATAAATAAAACCTGCACATCGGCTATCTTAATGAAACATCATCACGATAAAGTCGACGAAATATCATCGCAAAAGTGGTAACTCGTAACAACGACATGTCATCGGGAAAAGTAATAACTAATCTTTTTTTTAGTAGAAATAGTTATCAACGAAAATTTAACGATGACATGCAATTGACAAAAGGGCATCTATGCTTGCAAATCTGTATCAACGAAAGTTAAGAGCTATACTGACAAAGTCATGTCGATAACATCCCTATACTAATAAAATAGTAGTTCTTTTGCCATGTGTCACCATGTTAGACATTGTAATAAATATCATGACACTTGTCAATCTATTGACACTTGTAATTAATATCATGACACTTATCAATATATTAATTCTCCATTTCAAATTTCAAATTTCAAAATTTAAATCACATTTTAATTACATTAAATTAATAATATTAGAATAAAAATAAAATAAAATTTATACAAATTATAAGATGATATATTTTACGTATTTATTTGAACCAATGATTATAATTTTATATATAACTAAAAAAATATCTTTTAATTAATAAGTTATTTAAAATTATTAATTAATAGTTTTGAATTTTTACTTAGAAAGTTTAATTAATTTTCTAACCGTGGTTCCCACAGGTTATAAACTAGTGTGTCAATATAGCCTATGTCGAAGACACTTGGATTCATGACAAAGGTCGTCGCCATAGACCCTTTTTGATAGAGTGATTGTCCCTAACTCACTGGAGTATAACATGTCTCAGTGTTTTGAAGAACAAATTTTTTCAACATACTTTTGGCATATTAGATCAAGAAATAAAACAAAATGTTCCTCCGACTTAATTTTATTTGCAATTGAAGAAAAAAATATAAGGTTACTTAAATTCATTTTTTATTTTAGATTCAAAACTTTAAATAATAAATCATTTGTAGAACAATGTCAACATAAATTTACACTATGTTAAATAACCATTTTAAAAAACAAAGCGTGAAATATATTTTTAGTATTGCAAGTTGAAATTAACAATTTAAAATATACAGTCAAACACCTATTAATAAACGTAATATTGTTTTAAATTATATATTAAATTAAATTTAAAAGTATTGTAAAGAAATAAAATAGATAAGGAACAAAATTGGGGTCTGATTAGAACATTGTGTTGTCAAACGTAACATTTGGGAAATAAATGGTCTGCGTAGAGGATCCACCGATCCTCCCAGGTACTCATCATCCAACTCCAACCCCTTATCTAAATCTAAATCTAACCCTAACCCATAAATCCTCTAATCTCTATCAGCATACAGTAGAGAGAGAAACCCGGAATTAAATTAAGAGAGAGAAACCACAAAAACCCACATCCCCTCGCTCATCACATCATTCTTCCTAATTCTCAACCGCATATGAATCTCTTTCAAGTAACCTAGATTTCCTCCCATGGGAGCATCCAATCGATAGTTACTCTTTCATCTTCATCATTCACTCATCATCGCTTCTTAAATAGGATTTTGGTGGATCTTTGATGTTCGATATTCTTCTTCTTCTTTTCTTCAGGTTGAAACTCAATAATCAACCATAAGCAAGAAAGAGTGAATCTTGGTCAAAACCCTATTTTCTCAACTTTCTTGCTGTTTGATAGCTTAATTCTTGAGGGTTTCCAATCTGAAAGAGTTTGAAGCTTTGGAGTGGACAATCGATCGAGATCAATGGATCAGATAACGGCATCAGCGCACGGACACTCTCTTCCTCCCCCTTTTCATACAAGAAACTTCAATCTGCATCAGTTTCAGCAACAAAATTCTGAAGATGAACAAAGTGGTACGAGTGGTCTCAACATGGCAGGTCATAAAAGAGACCGTGACGAGAAGAACAACGATGATATGTTAAATGGCAGCGGTGGCGGCGGCAGTGAAGGCAAAGAATTAGAAATCTCACGGCGGCCAAGAGGAAGACCTGCAGGTTCCAAGAACAAACCCAAACCCCCGATCATCATCACAAGAGACAGCGCCAACGCACTTAGAACCCATGTCATGGAAGTCGCCGATGGTTGTGATGTGATGGAAAGCATCGCCACCTTTGCACGGCGGCGCCAGCGTGGTGTCTGCATTATGAGCGGTAGCGGCACCGTCACAAACGTTACTCTCCGACAACCCGCATCACCAGGTGCCGTCGTCACATTGCACGGTCGATTCGAGATCTTGTCGTTATCAGGTTCTTTCCTCCCTCCACCAGCTCCACCTGCGGCCACGGGGTTGACTATTTACTTAGCTGGCGGACAAGGACAGGTGGTTGGTGGAAGCGTTGTGGGGGCACTTCTAGCCGCCGGACCTGTGGTAATCATGGCGGCATCGTTTAGCAACGCCGCCTACGAAAGACTCCCTCTCGAAGACGAAGAAAGCACTTTACCATTGCAAGGTGGTTCATTAGGATCTCCGGGAGACATGACTCCACCACAACAGCAGCAGCAGCAGCAGCAACAACAACAACAACTATTAACAGATCCTTCACTCTTCCAAGGCATGTCTCAAAACCTACTCAACTCAATTCAATTACCAAACGACGCTTACTGGGGCAACGGCGGCGGCGGTGGAGGTGGTGGTGCTGGTCGTCCTCCATTCTAACACTAGATCGATCTCAGACATGGAATGTACGTACATCATCAGTTCTTTTGAAAACCACACACAGGAAGAATTGATTGAAATATCAAAATACCCGAAACAAGATTTAGGACGTTTATGTTATTTAGAGGATTTGAACTGTTGAGCAAGATTTCAGGTTTCATTCTTTTACCCTTTTCTTCCTAATTTATGTCCAACTCTTTTGTTTTCTTGATCTGGTTTTGGTTAATTAGCTGTTCTCAATTTGATATTATGATTGTTAATTAATTAAGATGATCATCATATGCATGTACTTTGATTGAAACATCTTTGTGAATTGTAGCTTCTATCATTGGTGATCATGATCAGTTGGATAAATAATTCTTGCTATATATATATAATTCAGATTCAAAATTTCAAGTCCCGATAACTTGGAGCTGGTTATTAATTTAAATTTTAGTATCTTACACTTGAACATGTATGTCAATTAACTCACCAGACAATATGTGGATCTTTCTAAAAATTTATGCGTTCTAAATTCTTTCTCTTATAGTATCATTTAAATAAATTGATAATGTAAAGGTACTAGAATGATCACTATTCTATGTGTCTTATCGGAATGAACATCTATCATCATTGAAGTAAATGATACAATTAAAAGTTATATATAAATTAACAGGTGAAATGGTAGTGAACCCATTATCATAACTCATAATCTCTGAACTTTCTTCTTTGTAAACGTTTTTAATGACTCGTTTTGTATTCATAAAAGTTAAGAAGTTTTAAATCGTATAAATTTTAATTTTGAGGTTATTAATTCATAACTTCCATTATTTCATTAAGCTGATATAAAGATTATTAGAGTTGCACTCAGAGTATGTCTCCAAACATGACACCATTAATTTCTAATTTACTTTCTTTAAAAAAAAAATTGGTGTAACAAATTGTTTTATAGCTAATGATATGTTTCATGACTAATGATACAAGATGAGAAGTTTGAACACTTAATGATAGATATTTGTAAGCCACTAATAATTATAATAGCTATTTTTTTAATGATACAAAAGTTATAATTAATTATATTCGAATTCAAACTACAAGTGAAAAGTGAATAGGATAATACAGTAGAAAATGTATTATTGGTTTCATTCACCATGCACACTCCAAACTCTTATCCTAGATTTGGACAAAAATGGCAACCGTTATGTTTTGACTGGTCTATTTCCTATTACTTTGCCGCAAACGAGTACCTCACACTCTGTGGTTGTACCATGTGCATCGAAACACGTAACTTATCTGTCAATACAGGACGTTGACTGATTACATTTAAGGTCTGAATCTATCAACATATATAATTGAGTTAAACAGGGAGTTTTTTTTTTCTTTTTCTTTTTTCTTTTACTATTGTAAGAGATTAAAACCATGGAAGCAATTAAGAGTCATCGAAATTGTTTTCGTATATAAATAAAGAAATCAAATATCCTCTTACATTTTTATTATCTTCTTACACACTTAAATTACAGCATTTGTTATATTTATAAAATTAGTAAATTATTATTACATATGACATTATCTAAAAATGGAAGTAATAGGAGAATGGGGTAGGAAGAAAAAATAAGAGAATATTTAATTTTTCTACATGAATATATAATAACTAAAGTTTATAAAACAAAAGATTAAAGTTTAGTTACGATGTACTCATATTGTTAAAAAAAATATTATAAGGATTATAACAAAAACCATTGTAACTATATGATAACAATACATCCATTATTTTGTGATAAATGGATCGATGATGTATTCATGCACATAGACAGCTGAAAATGTCATTCCCCAAAAAAACAGCTTGCATGGTAAGTAAGAGTTGTAGAAGATGCATTAAAAATTGTACTTTGTATACTCTGTGAATCTCCATTGGAAAGAGAAAGAGAGGTGAGTCAGTCAGACTCAGATGCTTTGTACTGAAGCAATCACACACTCTTTGTTTTGCTTTTCAGCGACACCTCACTTATTGTCGGCCTATATATATCTCCATCTCTATTTCAGTTTCTAGAAAAATACATTATGTATCATATGCCGAAATCGGTTTCGAAAATTGTCAAAGTTAAACATGTACGTGCCTGTATACGACTCAAAACAATCCAATGGAAAATCGTTATTACAACTCTAAAAACAAGCAACTAAATAATGATATACTATCTTAATAGTATTATCATTTAAAGGATTTATAAAATTCTCCAAAATACTATGTAAATAATGTTTATACGTTTATTATTATTATTATTATTATTATTATTATTATTATTATTATTATTATTATTATTATTATTATATATATATATATATATATATATATATATATATATATATATATATATATATATATATATATATATATATATATATATATATATATATATATATATATCGGTGAATTCATGATTCAAAACTCAAACATGTCTAACTTAATCGAGGCAAAAAGAAAATTATAACAGGTGTAAGTTTACTTAGGATGGAGATAATTGAAACAAAAACAATTACTTTGTAAACAAGAATAAAACTAATAAAAAGGTTTAGAATTAATAAAATTACCACGCAATTGGGTCCTATTTATATTTATACTAGCAAATTAGAGTTCTACTCTAATACTAAAGTGCAAAGTGAAAAAATTCAATTACAACTAAGGGAACTTTCCAATTTTGCCCATGGACTTAAAACTTCTTGTTTGGATCAACCGATTAATTCAACAATCATCATCTTAATCGGTTGTTCACACCATTCACTCACAACAACGTTGAATCACAGTCTTCTCGAACCATCATGACTTTTTCCGGACACCTAACCTCCACCTCGGTCAAGTCCAAAGTCTTCTCTCGATCTCATTGATTGTTCACAACACCTGTAACATGTAACATGGCATTCCGTTGGACATTCATTATCATCTCGACTTCTCCCGGACCCCGACCTCTTCCCCGTTCTTCCACGTCTTCATGAGCCCTAAGCTCTGATACCAACTGTAAGTTTACTTAGGTTGGAGATAATTGAAACAAAAACAATTACTTTGTGAACAATAATAAAACTAATAAAAGGTTTCAGAATGACATAAAACTACCACACAATTGGATCCTATTTATATTTATACCAAACAAATTAGAGTCCTACTCTAATACTAAAGTGCAAAGAAAAAAACTTCAATAAAACTAAGGAAATTTTCCAATTTTGCCCATGGACTTAAAACTCCTTGTTCGGATCAACCGATTAATCATGGGTAAAAAGGTTTAGTTGTTAGCCTGAGTTTTCTATAATTTCATCTAAGTCAAATATAGTATTAACTTTAATAAAAATATTAAACATAAATTAAAGGGTTGTCATCAAAACCCGTACAAACTCTTTCTTTCGATTTTAATCGAAATGGTATGTGGATTGTTTTTTGTGCATATTGAGCCATTGAAGTATGAAATTATGTCAAAAGGATTATTTGTGGACTTTAACCACAGCTGTTGTGGACTCAAATGAAGACTGACGTGGATTTTGACATGAACTTAGAATACCCTTAAAGAGTGTCTCCTCCATCTACTTCATTCAATTGCATTCATCAAACATTCATCCCAACAACTTCATTCCAATTTCGTCTCCGTTGCCTTCATTGAATCAACATCAACGTCATGGTGCCTTCTGAAAATTTCACTTGATAATGAGAAACCCCTAAATTTTATTTGGAAAACAAAGCAATTAATAAAAATTGGAGGGGGCATATGAGGAGTGGGAGAGATCGACGATGGTCCAGGCTATGACTGGAGTGCAAGCAGAGACAGAGAGAATGAGAAGTCATGCAAAGAAGAGGATGGCGATGAATGTGGTCCAAAATCTTGGGTACATGGGCCACTTTGTGTTCTTACTCAGACCGATCGTTGGTGTCACCTTTATGCATATTCTCCAAATCCAAATCTCTAAATTATTTCTTAATTTCTTCAACAAATGAGATGGTGATGTGATATTATTCCCAAAACTAAAGAGAAGACCTTTGATTCAGTAAAAATCTCGACACCCCACAACAGTCCCACTTTCTAGCAACACCATGTTGCTACCTAGGTGGGTATGTGAGTTGTACTTGTTAGGGACATATAAGAAGCTGACGATAGATGTTCATAGTCATAGTTTCTCAAAGAACATAACTTAAAGAATGAAGCGAATACGCGATCTCTCATTCCGTATGACATATACATGCACTAGCAAATGGAAAAAAAAATCCTCTAACCCTTGTTATATGATTACACATGCTACGTATAAGAAAATATTTATCCTAATTTTTTCACAAACTCGATATCAAATTTGAACTTAAAAGTTAACTTTACCTAGAGATATATATTGATGGATCAATATAGTTTGTTATCAATTGGCCTTGCAAAATCAAAGGCAGCAGCAAGCATTGTATATCTAGCTATTTTTAGGTATAATGGTGACCAAAATGATTTTTCATTTCAGTTGAAACAACATATAGATGAGAAGGTGGAACTGAATTGGTTAATAGGGTGGATGTATGGTGATTATCGTGAGATTCTTCATTTGTACATGGAAAGAGGTGGATATATGGTGGTTGTCGAAAGAATGGAAGGAATATGAGGGATTACTTGCATTCAGGTGAATAGGGAAAGGTGTAACACCCGATTTCTGGTTCGTGGTTTATCTCATGATTTTTTAAGTTAAGTTTGAAATAGGGTTTTGGCTAGCTACCGACGTGATTACTTATCTAGACGTGGCGCAAGCCATGTCATTAATAGCGACATGGTTGGTTGAATACTCACGGCGCGATGTCCGTTACAGCCCAAAACCCTAGGTCTCGAGTTTTGAGCCCTATTTAAAAAATATTGTGTTTAGGTTTTGCTTTATCCTTAGCCTCCCTCTCCATAAACTCTCCAACCTTGAAACCCTAGCCCCCCTCTATCTTTGGTGATCTTGGTCATTTAGGTGAAGCTTGAAAATGAAGCAATGGTGGTTTTGGTACACAAAAGACTAGTTATAGGGATTTCAAACTTCTTGTCCTCATCTTTATGCTCGATAAGTATTCAAGTTCTAAACTTTATAATGGTTGGATTCTAGATCTAAGATTTGATGTATATTTGGTCCCTTGTGACATAATTTCTATGGAGTTTGGACAACTCTGGGTCTAAAGGTTTCATCTTGAAGTATTATGGTCCCTTTATTGCACTGAGAATTGGTTATTGTCTTCCTCTTTGTGAAATGCAAGGTTTTGGGTGTACTTTGAGCTTACCCAAGATTTCGAGTTAGAGTTAAGATGGTTAGATGCATGGAAATGGATAAAGCTGAAAACTTTATCCATTAAGTGCTTAATTCGATGTATTCTGGAAGTTTAGCGCCTTTGTCATAATGGATTAAGACCTTAAGAAGAAGTTGGTTGTGTACTGGTATCTGTGGCACGATGGGTAGGTAATGCAGTGCGAGTCACGGTGAACAATTGTGACTCTTTTGGCATCTAGTGACCACAACGCGGTCTAAGATATTGTCGCATCGTGGGGGTTGTTGGCCGTTGACTTTTGGTCAAACGTGTTGGGTTTTAAGTTGTAGTCTGAGTTTTGGCCTTTACTTGGTGTTAGGTGGTTCGTGAGACTGTTTCTTGCGAAATTTGGATTTGTTGTTGTGTTTACTTCAGTATTTGATTCAGGTAAGTATTCTCATTATATTATGTAGGACACTAGGTGTCTTAGTATGCTAGACTAATATGGTCTTTCTGGTTGTTGGCATGCTTACATACTTGGTTCGACGAGACCTGTAGGGTTGAGATAGATCCATTGGGTTGCAACAAACCTGTTGGGCTGAAACAAACTCGTTATCGTAACGTATTGATATTCTATGATGTGTGTGCTATTTTTGGGAAACTCACCAAGCTTTAGTTTATAGTTGTGGATTTTATGTTTTTCAGGATATTTTATTATCGGAAGGAACGACACAACTTGAGTATTGTACGACACGCGCATCACTATTGAATTATGAATTAGACTTCCGTTGATTTTATGATATTATTATGTATTGGAAACAATGTTTTTCGACGATTGAACAAAAATGGGTTTTTATTTTACTTCAAGAACACATTTTGACATTATATTTTATTCTGAAAAAAATGGTTTGAAAAATGGAATGTTACAAAAGGGGTGGATATACAATCGTTGTTGAATTTGTTGATATACGGGTGTATGGTTCTCTATTTTCTCATCGGAAGTCTGGCCGACGGGTTTGACTACTAGCAGTCTGGTGAAAAGAAAGAAGAAAATAATGAAATCAGGCCAAATCATCTAAGGAATGCCACATTGGTGTCCAAGTGGAGCCAATGTGGACATGATTTAGGCCATATCATCTATGTTTTTTCTTCTAGTTAACATGTTCCAGTTGTTGGATTAGTGTCTAAGTTCATAACTATATTTGGTATGTACTTGACCTAGACGTTGCATGGTCTTTTTGGGTTGCCTTCACCAAAGCAACTGGACACGATGATTTATGGAGAGAGAATTATGATTTATTAATATATTATATGAATAATATATTAAAAGAGAAATCATATTGTTTAATTAATATTGGTCAAAAATTAATTTTATGGCTAAAAGAGATTAATTAAAAAAGGAGACTGGAATTGCCAATTATAAGATAATTAAATTTGGGCTGTGGATTAAGGGAGTGGACGATTTTAAGGTGGAAGCCCACTTAGAAATCGTACAAGGGCCCTATTCCAGAAGGTTCTTGGAGCTACTTAGGGCCTAAGCTATCAAATTAGGGTTTTGACTGAAACCCTAGCAACTCAGCTATTTAAGGACCCCTAGGGCTCCAGATTTCGGCTACCGGAAGAAACCCTAGAGTTCCTATAGCCAAAATTGTTCCTCCATTCCCTCTCTTCTTAATCATCTTCTTGCCTTGGTGTTTGTGAGTCATTAGAGGTATTACAATTGTGATACTAAACTCTTGAAGATTGAAGATTCTTGCTACTATCAAAAGGTAATCATATAAACTTGTATTAGTTGTAGATTTCGATTTTTATAGTATGCTAGATTAGGGCTTACAAGTTTTGGATAAATTTGCATGTACAATAAAGAAACCTAGATCCAAAGCTTTAGGATTTTGCATGTGCACATAGGAATGTTCTTATGCTCAAAACTCATCACCATTGTCTTGTTTAAAATGTTATTTCATACTACAATGACATGCACAAAAAATAATAGTTCAGTGACTATTAATTTAAAACCAAAGCAAGAGTTTATAAGATTTTGATGACAATAACCTTAAATTAAAAAGCACTAGTTGATGTCTTACAATTATTCAAAACGAATTTAAAATTTTTGAAGACTTATCGGTTGGGTTTTTTGGAAACCCAAAAAACAGATTATAAGATATGCAAAACACCGGAACAACAAATAATTCTAAATAATTAAAGTCAAAGCATCTAATGATGTCACGATTTGGTTTTTGATTGTTAGCAATGACATTTTTCTTGTGACTTTTGGTTTTTGTATTTATAAAAACCAAATATACAAGTTTAATTTACGGTTTAATATACAAGTTTAATTTATTTAATATGATAAAAACTAAAATAATTTACATACAATATAAAATAAAATACAAAGGCCTGATTTTGGTTCATTTTAGTTTTAATAAAAGACTGATAAGCAAACCATGCTTACCCCTAATTTTATAGGTGCTAAACATTAAACAAGAATACTCATACAAAAAAAAAGAGAACATTATCATGTGTTTTGCATTGAAGTTAAAAAACGATAACATTGTATTTAATTATTTTAACCAGGATGATTTTGGGGTACATCCTCATTTTTAATGTTAAAAGATTAAAAATAGATCGGATGTTTATACTCCATTATTGCCATTGCATTAGTACGTAGCTGGATATCTTTTTGTTAGGTTGGATGAAAAATCATCTTTGATTTTAAGAAAAATATTGTATTAGTTACTTTTCATGATGTATAGTTTAACAAACAAACTAAAAATCAAAATTCTTTTAATAATTATATAACTGAAAATTTATCTAAAACACAGTTTGTCAATATATTATAAAATTGAATCTAAACACATGTTACATATAGAGTTTTTGAGAGTTTTTTTTTTAATTTCAAACTTTCAAAAAAATATATTTAACAGTAAAAACTATTAATTTTTATTTTAAACAAAAACTTTTAATTCATATGTCACCTAGCTTCTTAAAGCTTTTAGATTTTGGTTTTATGTAATTGGGAAAATGACTCTTGAGGGTAATTAACTTTTGCGTTTGTACTTATTTGGTCCATTTTTTTTTGTATTCAATATACCATCGAACATGTTGTTGGTGTTTACCATAGCCCTTTTGACCGGCTTTTGACCTGTGATAGCCGGTCAAAGGGTTACGGTGAACACAAACAACAAGTTCGATGGTATATTAAGTACAAAAAAAAGGAAAGGGACCAAATGAGAACAAACGCAACAGTTGGGAACCCTCCTGATTCATTTTCCCTTTACTAATTTACAACAAATCCCACATCATCTCCTACTAATATTAATGACTTTATGAGATTCATTCTTGCTTCTCTTCAAAGCATAACCTACGAAAGGACATTATTCATACATGTACAACTTTGTAATGCACTTGAATATTTATTATGAGAATCTTGACTAAGCAGGTATATTTCATGACTACATTTACATTTCTAATAAAATGATTTATCGTATCATGGATTCTAGACAAAATCTACAAACGAGTGGAATCACAAGTGCTATGATTTTTGAGTTACTTAGCTTTAAGATCGAACTCATGGGATAAGATACAACATCAATATGTACAATATGATGGTGATGTGTCTACAAAAGCAGCATGATATTGTACATATTGATGTTGTATCTTATCCCATGAGTTCGATCTTAAAGCTAAGTAAACTCAAAAATCACAGCACTTGTGATTCCACTCGTTTGTAGACTTGTCTAGAATCCATGATACGATAAATCATTTGATTGCAAATGTAAATGTAGTCATGAAATGCGTCTGCTTAGTCAAGATTCCCCTAATAAATATTCAAGTGCATTACAAAGTTGTACATGTATGAATAATGTCCTTTCGTAGGTTATGTTTTGAAGAGAAGCAAGAATGAATCTCATAAAGTCATTAATATCAGTAGGAGATGATGTGGGATTTGTTGTAAATTAGTAAAGGGAAAATGAATCAGGAGGGTAACCAACTGTTGTATTTGTTCTCATTTGGTATCTTTCCTTTTTTTTGTTCTCAATATACCATCGAACTTGTTGTTTGTGTTCACCATAACCCTTTGACCGGCTATCACAGGTCAAAAGCCGGTCAAAAGGGCTATGGTAAACACCAACAACAAGTTCGATGGTATATTGAATACAAAAAAAAGGGACCAAATTAGTACAAACGCAAAAGTTAATTACCCTCAAGAGTCATTTTCCCTATGTAATTTACATCTTTAAAAACTAACATTTAGTTTCATCAAAAAAAAATTTATGTACAAATAAAAGATACAATCCGAAGGTAACCGTTTTTAGAATTCTAGCTCGCAACTATTAGTTATCAGCTTTGAGCTTCTGATTACCATATAGTTTTACAAACACATTCCAAAATAAATATGTAAAATTATTTTTATAAAACCTAATATTTCTATATTTACTTTGCTAAAGATGTAATTAATTTGTTAAAAAATACGTTAAAATGTTGTAAAATATATTATATTTTATTTCACATCCTTGTTGTTGTTAATTAAAGTTTCCAAAAAACAAAATAGAATTGGATGCTTTCTTATTTATTACTAGTCAAAAAACAAACTGAATTGAGAAGAAAATATTTCTAAAAGATAATTAATTTACGCAGGTATGAAACGCACGGGGGACGTAGGTGGGTCCTGTTGCAAGGTCAAATAAATTTGGAAGTTCATATATTTTGACGGATTACTTACTTTGACTTGGGTGGAAGCAGTGTTTTCTTCCAACCCATTTAACTCCTTGACAGCTTTTATTTTTTATTTAGGAAATCCATAAAATATGAAAATAATCTTGTCTCATTCAACTCATTTAATCGTTTTTTCAAGGGTTATGTTATAAATACCCTTTAACTATATTTACCCTTTAAAATCAATTACATCAACTTTTTGACATTTGATTTGATATATTTTTTCTATCCTTTTGTCTTTTTGTTGTTTTTTTTTTTTTTTGTATTTTTTTCCTATTTTGTTTTTTGGTATTATTAATTTTTTTTAATTATTATTATTATTATTATTATTATTATTATTATTATTATTATCATAAATTTCACATAAAATTTTAACATTCAGAAGACATTATAAATTCGAACGGCTATATAAAATCAGTTTTTAAATATTTTTTATATTTTATTATTATTATTATTATTATATATATATATATATATATATATATATATATATATATATATATATATATATATATATATATATTAAAGCACATGGATACTTTTAACAGTAATTTTTCTCAATTCATACTTTTGACACTTAACTTTTATTTTTTTTACGTTTTCGCTTTAACCTTTTCCAATTCATACTTTTGCCATTTTTAACTTTTCCCAATTCATATTTTTGCCATTTTAGTTTTATTTACTTACACTTTTGTCTTAACCTTTTCTAATTCATACTTTTACCACTTTAGTATTATTTCTTTACACTTTTACCTTAACAGGAACCTTTTCCAATTCATATTTTTACCACTTTACTTTTATTTCTTTATATTTTTGCCACGAAACTTTCACTTTTACTTATTTACACTCTTGGCACTAAAGTTTGATGATTTTTTACACTAACGCCACTAAACTTTGACAATTGTCACTTTTGTGCCAAAAAATTTTTAGAAAACTTTAAATTATTTCCAACCATTTTTTTAGGAAACTTTAAATTATTTCCAACCCATGCGAACCATGGGCTCTTTCCTAGTTATTATAAATATCGAACAACATTTTATAAATCGGACATTATAAATTCGAACGGCTATATAAAATTGGAAACAATGTATAGTGCTCGACTAAATGTTTTCAATCCACATAACGCACCACACAATTGTAATACCATAATAATTAATATCCGTAATTAATAAGGACAAACTTTGATTTTGTTCCGATTTTATAGCCGTTCGAATTTATAAGGTCCGGTTTATAAAATATTGTTCGAAATTTATAATAATAATAAGAATATTAAAATTTAAATTTTTTTTAAAAACCGATTTTGTATAACCGTTCGAATTTATAATATCGTCCGAATGTTAAAATATTGTGCGTAAATTATAACAATAATAATCATTATATTAAAACATAATAATAATAATAATAATAATAATAATAATAATAATAATAATAATAATATAAATTAAAAAATAATTAATAACAACTAAAAAAACAAAATAGAAAGAAAAAAAAAACAATAAAAGACAAAAAATCAAATCACGAGATGGTGAAATTGGAAAAGAAGGGGTAATTATAGAAAACTTTTTTAATTCAATTAAATTAAAAAATATAAGACTAAATACAATATAACATTATTTATTTAATTATATTAAAAAATATAAAATAAAATAAAACATAATATTTTTTTTAAAAAAAAAATTATTTTTTAAAAATAACATTTCATTAAAAAACCATACTATAAAACATTAATCAAATCATAAAACGGCAAACGAAACATCTAAAAAAACATACTACAAACAATAAACAACAAACTAAAAGAAATAGTTAATTTTTAAAAAAGAAGAGTGAATTTTTAAAATATTTCACGTTGACTCGTAACAAAAAAAAAATTTATATTACGTTGTTCGCGATAGGAAAATTATCAGAAAAGTCTTAATATTTTCAGAAAAGTTTTACTTTAATCCCCTAAAAAAATTGAACATAAAAGTCTCAATTATTTCATTTTGGCTCAAATTAACAAAAATTCATTTTTTTTTCTTTTAACATGAAATAACATATTATCGTGTAAAATAAAATAATAGGGAATTTATTGTTCAAAATAATAATTTTGGGACGAAAATGAAACTTTTCCGAAAATATTTAGACTTTTCTAACAATTTCCCTTCACGATACTCATTTTTTGTTGCGTTTAAAACTTTTTCGTCGGAAACTCCAGACTGATGTGTGTTCATCTTGTGGGTGAAAAAGACATTAAAATCTTTAACTTTTTGTTGCATATCTTTTCATTTGGAAGCAATTTGATGTGTTGAACAATCCGAACACACCAAGTTGCAGCTTCAAATGATCCAAAACTAATCCTCAAAAGTATGGTAATCTATGTTGAGTAGGTTGCCTATTTTCGAAAGTGTCAATGTATGTTTTAGTCAATAACCGAACAGATTTTGCAAAACCATAACTTATCGAACAAACTTCATGTTCGAAGGAAAACTCCAAATTTAACATGAATGTTTCTAGGACCGTGATCGGATCAACATAATCACCAATCTTACTAACATGACCTGCTTAAATAAGATCATACTTAGATCTGAGGTCCTTCCTTAAAACTGAACGACGCTGCTCCGACACCCTAACCAAGGGTCCAAAATATCCATTGCCCCCCACTTGATGAAAGATCGATGCACCCATAGCATCATCAACCGATATAACCTAAAAATTCTCAAACAATCTCACCCGATGACAAGGAAAGGATAAACCAAATATAGAAGATGGATAGATAACAATTTTAATGACCCCTTCATGACTGAACAAAGCCCATGCAAAAAAATGTATCAACCACACCCTGAAGTTGATAGATTACAACAACTCTTACCCCCACTAACGATAGCGATCAGTTCAACTAGCTAACCAACCCTTCAACTAACATCCAACCTGAGCGGCACAAGTACATATGAACTCTATCTTCATTTTTCTAGAAGGGACAACTGGCTACAACGAGATCTTTGCCTAGAAGCCTTTAATACGAGGACCACACTCACATCCCTAATAGTATAAATCTTACAACAACTCACCATGAACCCGTATTTTGAACAATCCCTTATATCACAATCATTAAAGATATCAATAATATTGAATTCCAAAAATCCAATGAACGTACACTGCAACTTCCTCCAACCCATTATGTTGCAACCATCAAAATTGATATGTCTGCTGATCCTTTAAGCAAAACACTCAGTTCACTCCCACCTAGGACCAACACTATCACTGTATGTCTCCTCCCATGTCGACACCCACAACCGGCTGAACCCGATACCCTTCAAACATGACTCTCTGTATGCAAAATGGCATATGACAAACCTTCGGACAATAATAACCAAGAAATCATAAAGAAACTCCAAACATTTAGCGGAGACATAATTGCAACAACAATTAATAGAACTCAGGTCTCCCTGGCCTGCAACTGAAATGCTTGGCTCCTCAGCACTGAAGCCTCCAACCTACACTCGGGGCCATCGGTAAACCTCAGAGTAGATGGAGCATGTGCACCTCAATGGCTGATGCAAACATTGCTCTGAATCTCGACACAAAATATGTCCTTGACATAGCGGCCACAACCTCTGCTCCCAATGAGTGACCCACCTCTTTTCACCAGTCACGGGCTCCATCTCTCAAAAGGTAAAATAAAAACCCCACCTTCGGTTCCTTAGGGAAAAAACTAGCCTGCTGAGCATTCTCCATATCAACAATCCACCACCTGATAACAGTAGGGTCTTTCTTCCCGAAGAACTTTGGGGATGAGCAAGCTCTGAACTCCCGAAAAGAGAGATTTCACGCTCCAATCTGACTAGCTACAATCTCTGCATGAAAAGCCCCAAGCCACCCATCCAGCAACTCTACGATCCTATCCTTGATGGTACCAAACATCATAGAAGTGATGGGTTTGGAGTACTATAACATCCCTATGGTTCACATACAACCCTAATGCTTTGGATCTAATTTTTCTCTAGTTATACATGCAACTTTAATTTTTCCAAAGCATGAAGCATATCTAGCATACAACTTGATGTATGCATCATAAAAATTAGTTAGATAATTACCTCTTTATGTAGCATATGTTACTTGGACTTTAAGAGCTTAGCACCTCAAGTGTGATGCCTCAAATGTGTAACACCCATTTTATTAAATAAATAAATAGACGAATTAATAAATGAATGATAGCCCAAAATGCCGAATAGTGTAGTAAGGAGTTAGTTTTGGGGGTTAAAAAGTTATAATTGAGAGCTTGAGGGTCAAATTATAAATTCGGGATTTATTTGTAAAGATTTTTGAAGACATGGACTATTTGGTATATGTTGGATTTAAATTGAAAAGATTTTTGGAAGCTGGGGGCTGAAGAGTAAATTTTGGACTTAATTTGTAAGGGTTTTTAGAAAGCAAGGTTTGAATGGTAAATTAAAGATTTGTTTTGAAAAGAATAATGGGAGGAGGGTCTGGAAGTGTAAAAACCATAAGAAATTGTGTGGGATACGGGTGAACCCGTCACCCACTCCAGCCTCCATATTATGCTTCATAACCCACATGCACCGTCCAACCCTAACCCTAATTTATGCTCAGTTGCCACCTTTCCTTCCTCCATTGTCCAGTAGCTACCACAAGAAGCTACCCCATCCGCCATCGTCGGTGTCGAGTCCGAGCGCCAATCCGTCACCTGTATCCTCACTTCTGGTAGCCCCCACCATCATTGGAACCCTCCTCAGCCACCGTCTCCACTGCGGCACCGTCGACGTCGAAGTAAAAGAACATGATATATCGTTGCTGCCGTTTGCCAGACGGGGTCGCAACCTCCCTCCTCTTCCCCATTTATTCTGTTGTGCATGTTCCAGCTCATGTATGTGTCCGTATTCAGTGGTCGTCGTGTGATGTTGTCCGCCATGGTAGCCAACCATGGTGGCTCTCGACGTCCAAACTCCTTCTTCCGTCACCAGCCACCGTGAGTGGTGGTTGTGGGTGTGCGTAATCGTGTTATGTGTGCGCTAATGTTATTTGAAGTCGTTTTCCTTGGGGTTGCTTGATCAAAATCAAAAAGAAACCACTGCCACCACCATGAGGTGGTGGCTGCCATCGTGAAACAGTCGATGTCGTCGTGAGCCAACGGGTGGGTGGCTGGACCCTTTAAACAAATTGGAATTGTGTGTGTAATTGTAAAGGGTGTTGTTTGGCCAGAAAACAGAAAGGATACCTACCATGGCCGCCAGCTAGGTGGGTGTCGCCACGTACCACCGTCGGCCACCACTAGAGTGGCTATGTGTGTGTTTATGTTAGTTAGTTAGTGTGTGTGTTTGTGTGTGTTTAGTTTTGGATTAAAGCATTGTAAATGTAATTAGAAAAAAGAATAATGAAAAAGAACCAAACCACCACCGTGAGGTGGTGGCTGCCACCGTAAGCTTTCATTGACCACCACTACCCGATGTGGTAGTAGCTGGTGCCAGACTAGTGAAACCCTAATGGGCTTAAAGATTTAGTTTTAGGCCTATTGGGATATGATTGGGTGGGAAACCCTAATTAGGGTTTAGAAAACCCTAATTTTGGAATCATGGGCTTGGACTAATCGGGACCCACATTTTGGGCCATTGGAATTGGACTATGTATTATGCCCGATTACACCATATGATTTATCAAGTAGAGTACTGGACTTAATGGATTAAGCCCTTGATGGGTTAACTGAGAAACACTTAACCCTAATTATCATTTTATGTGAAACCCTAATTTCACTTGGGCCTTAAGTTAGGCCTTTATATTGGGTTTTGGTGATTGGGCCAATAATGGGCCATTCAAGAACAATCATATGGACTAGAATAATTAATGGGCTTAAGGGTAAGGCCTATGTAAGGGGTTTGGGCCCAATTTGGAAAATTGGGTCATAGTTTGCGCCTTGATGATTATTAAATATTAGACCATCAGAATGTCAAGTATTGGACCAAGAATAAATGGTTAGTCCTTAAGGCAAGACCATGTAGAGACCTGGGCCCAATTAGGAAAAAAATGGGCCATAGATGGGCCATGGTTGGGCCTTGGTTCATTATTAGACTTTTGGGCCTTTGGATTGAATCAAGCTAAGATAGGGGTAAAGCAGTCTTTTACCCCAAGCATGGACTTATGGATATATGTGATGGAACCCAATTATTAATTGGGTGTTATTTTGATGTTGACAAATTCGAGAATCTGTCATCCAGTAGCTAAGGCTTTGTCAGCAAGACTTCAGCAGTGCAAGGTGAGTTTTCCTCCAGTAGGAACGGGTCTAAGGCCACAATGCCGGCCCATTTAGTTGTTAGTAGTTTCGGGCTTCGGTCCGATGCCGGGGCGGTCCCGATAAGAGTATATGTATGCTTGTTGTCTTTGTGATTCATGCATGTTATCTGTTATGTGTTCCGGGGGCAATCCCGATGCATGCTATGTTAGTGTATCTGTTATGTGTTATGTGTTATGTGTTCTGGGGTAAGCGCGATGTCTGGGCAAGCCCGATGCATGTTAGCTTATTTGTTAGTTGTTATGTGTTCCGGGATTCGGTCTGATGTCGGGGTAAGCCTGATGTATGCTATATGCTTATGTTAAGTGCTTATGAGATATGATATACGGTGTGTATGCCAAGGTAAGCCCGATGCCAGGTAGGATTCCGATGTCGGGTTCGTCCCGGTGCAGTTGGGCGGTGTCCCAAAGTTATGTTATATGTTATATGCTTATGTTATGTGTTTATGATATATGATATGTTGTGTATGTGTCGGGGTAAGCCCGATGCCAGGACAAGCCCGAAGTCCGATGCGGTCGGATGCCAAGGTGAGCCCGATGTCGGGCAGGAGTCCGATACCGGGTAAGCCGATGTTAGGTTTGTCCCGATGCAGCTGGGCGGTGTCCCATAGTTGTGTTATCTGTTATATGATATATATGTGTATGGTATGTGGTAGTTTAGGGGAGCTCACTAAGCTTCGTGCTTACAGTTTATAGTTTGGTTTCAGGTATTTCAGCTAGCAAAAAAAAGGGCTCGGGATGATCGCATGGCACACACCACAATTTTCTAGTCTGGGAGATTTACTCTGATATTTGATATGAGATTTTGATATGATGACAGATATTACTTTACTTTGAGATACATGGTTTATGATTTTTATATGATGATGATGATATTTATGGTTTTAATAATGATTTCAAAACGAATTTTTTGGACCGTATTTTTGGGTTGTTCGAAGTTTGTATCAGAGCCTTGGTTTGAGGGATTCGGGCACACTTTCGGGTGTGTTTGAACTCAAACTAAGGAAATAGTATAGAAATTTTCAAAAGGATAATCATTTTTTGTAAGAAGGATTTTGAGGAAAGAAAAGAGTTTTAGAAAAAGTGAAAAGAATTTCGAGAAAGAAAAGAACTTTGAAAAGAGAAAAAGGGTGTGGTGCATGCAATCAGCCAAGCTCAAGTAAGTACTCTCAAATTACCCATACAAGTTTATGTTATGATATGTGTACCAGCTTTATGAGAACTGAATATTAGATTAGGACTAAGGATCTAGGAAGGATACCTTATGTGCCTGTTATATGTGTTTCAGCTTTATAAGACTTGCATGCTAGTACATATTAGACACTATGATAGCTTGATTAGTATATGTTGATTATGTGTACTCAATGCTCAAATGTTGCTTGCTTTGTGCTTTTAGGAGTTCTAGTTATCTTTTACTAACCAGTAAACGAATATGTTAAGTTACATATTGCGAGGAGTAAATAATTTCAGAAGGTTCAGTTTAGCCTTATTTCATAGCTCTCGTTTGAGTCTAACCGTTGTAGGGTAGAACCTATCATTCGAAGAGTTATCTAGTCTTAGTGATATGTAATAGTATTCGCGATCTAGTTAGGGGAAGAAAGCAGGGACTTCTTATACAGCTGATGGCGGAGAGTGGGATGGTGATTACCCTAGGGAAAGCCTAGGATGAGAGTAGCGTGTGAAGTATTAGTAGTAGAAAGGACTTGGTGAAGTCGAGGCAGTTCTTGAGGAAAGTACGGATAGATGTGGAAGATAGTATGGGCCCATACTACTGAAAGCAGAGGATCCGTACTCAAATCAAGGAAGGCTGAGATAGGACCAGTGAACTTGTAGTGTGATAGATCCTTCGATTTTTGACGAGTAATATAGTGATTGTGAAGGTATATTTATGAGTATGGTGATGCTACGAGGTAGACCAGAAGGCAGTTCTGGTGTCGACGAGGGATTAGGCTCAGACTCTGGAGCCATGAAACTTGATGGTCAGATGAGGGAGTTCATTCCATCTGATAGTACACACAGTATCACTTATCAGATTCTTGTGATCTTCGGTATGATCAAGGAGAGAAGCTTAGAAATTTATGATGAGAGGCAGAGTGCATTCCGCACTGAGATGGCAGTCATGATAGGGACGCGTACGTTGATATTTAGTTAGTTCGAAGCTTGTGAAGCTCCAAATTATCATCGGGTTAAGGACCCATTGCTAGCAACAGATGGTTGGTAGATGTTGCCAACGCTTTTCGTACTAGTCGTTGCTTGAAGTGGACAAGATTTAACTTACTTCCTATCTTCTGAAGGACAGAGCACATGATTAATCAAAAGAGGTTGTAGTGAGTTGGGTGATGATGCGGTCGATGTTATGTCATGGGATGACTTTTCGACCAGATTTCGGATAGAGTTTGCCCAGGCAAGTAAGGCGCAACAGTTGTCGCAAGAGTTGTTGGATCTCCAGCAGACGATTGAGACTGTAGCAAAGATCACTACCATGTCTCGGGAGAGAGCTTACTTGATACCACTGCGTGCAGTGGTTGAGGAAATAAAGAAGGTAAAGTATCATGACATACTGCAGAATGATAGCAGGGAAACCGTGAGTCGCTCAGTGTGCGAGACCCTGAATGATATGACTTCTAGAGCCCGATAACGAGATATTGACTTGGAGCACATTGGGAAGAGGGAACCAAATCAGTTACTTATATTGAAGGGTATCGGGAGGAGACCTAAGATTTCAGATCAGCTTTTGAGAGGCCTATAAGGCCAAAGTCGGTGCAGCAATTGCGGAATTGGGAGAGTACAGCGTCATCTTGGTTTATTCCAAGACTGAGGAGCAACACGAGGAGCACCTGAGGGAGGTTCTAGAGACTTTGGAGAGGGAGAGACGTTTTGCAAAGTTCTCCAAAATGTGAGTTCTGGTTGCGCGGGGAGCAATTTCTTGAGCACCTTATTCACCAGAAGGGTATACTGGTCAATCCGGCCAAGATAGAGGTCCTGATGCAGTGGGGGATTCTGAGGTCTCTAACTGAGATTTGGAGTTTCCTGGGTCTAGTGGGTTATTACCAGAGATTTGTTCTGGACTTCTCCAAGATTGTAGTTCCTTCTGACCCGACTGACCAAGAAGTCGGTGACCTTTCTCTGGGGGGCTGAGTAACATGCAGCTTTCAAGACTCTCAGACAGCAGTTGTGCGAGGCACCGATTCTCACTCGGTCAGAGGGTGTAGATAATTTCAGGGTTTAGTGTGACACTTCAATCACAGGCATGGATGCGGTACTGATGTAGCAAGTTCATGTGATAACAAGTCTTAGGGAATCAGGTTGGGGATTCCAGTCAGGACATAAGTTTAGTAGAGTGTTTGGTCAAGTGCGTGTTCGATCCAGTATGGAAAGTGTTGTAAGTCTGTGGGTATAGTTGTAGCATTCACTAGCAGCCAGATAGTGATAGAGTGTTGTAATTCTGCGGGTGTAACCGTAGCATTCACTAACAACCAAATAGTGTTAGAGTGTTGTAAGTCTGCGGGTGTAGCTGTAGCATCCACTATTAGCCAGATAGTGTGAGAAAGTGTTGTAAGTCTGTGGGCGTAGCTGTAGCAATCACAAGGTTGGCAAGTAGTACTAGAGTGTTGTGAGTCTGCGGGTGTAGTTGTAGCATTCACTAGGTTGGTAAATAGCAGGGGAGTGTTGTTAGATCGCAGAATGAATAGTGGTACCCACCAGTTCGGGTGTAACAGTGATGACGTGGCAAGTCCACGTATTGGTTTACAAAATTCCCTAGATAAATTAGACCTGGTTGAGCCAGTGATAAGATCGTAGGAATGCCACTGCCGTTATGAGATCAAGGAAGCAATGAATTTCTTAAGGTCGTTTGTGATATAAGGCTACCGTGGTCATGTAGCAATCACTTTTAGCCTTGAAGATGGTGATGTCAGGATCCGATGTATGGACCCGATCAGTTAGATCAGAAAATCGTTAGAGCCGAAGTGACAAGATAACTAGTAACAACAATTGATAGATAAGGATTGCGTTTGAAAGTCGCGAGCCTTGGTATTTTAGGTTCCGTAGATTTTGAAAGGCAGCCAAGGTGCAACATACTGTTTCAGGCAGCTCAGTGCTTCAGACAGATCGGTGTCTCAAGCAGTAATGGTATTTTAGGTTCTCATGTACGGACGGAGTAACGGATCAATTGGGAAGTGGAGAGTCACTCACAGTGAGATTATCGGAGAGTTGGCCAAGTATAAATGAATCGCAGGGATAAGGGGATCTGTGATTTTGTTTTCTAGTGGGAATCTTGAGTTATCAGAAGTTGAGTAAGCAGCTGAGAGACAAGTGGACTGGTTTCAGCGATAATGATTCAATATGTGCGGTCTGTCATGGATTCATACCATCTCGAGATAGTAGAATTCATATGGAGTAGATGTGATCTTGTTGCGAGGAATTTATTTATCTGCGGATTATAGAACCCCTCGAGGGTTGGTCACAGTTACCCTGAGAAGGAAAGGGTTTGCCCAGGATCGTGGCCATGTTACTTGAGAAGTTTGGCGTGTAAGGAATGGTAAGAAATGATGTCGATGACAAAATCTAATGTAAGTGGGGGAGTGTTGTAACACCCCATTTATTAAATAAATAAATAGACGAATTAATAAATGAATGATAGCCCAAAATGTTGAATAGTGTAGTAAGGAGTTAGTTTTGGGGGTTAAAAAGTTATAATTGAGAGCTTGAGGGTCAAAGTATAAATTCGGGTTCGCGACCTGTCGCTGCTCCACCGCCGACGTCGAAGTAGAAGAACGTGATTTGTCGCTGCTATCGTTTGCCACACGGGGTCGCGACCTCCCTCCTCTTCCCTATTTATTCTGTTGTGCGTGTTCTAGCTCATGTATGCGTCCGTATTTCAGTGGTCGTCGTGTGATGTTGGCCGAAGAGCAAGGGGGCCACCATGGTAGCCAACCATGGTGGCTGTCGACGTCCAAACTCCTTCTGCCGCCACCTGCCACCATGAGTGGTAGCTGTGGGTGTGCGTAATGGTGCTATGTGTGTGCTAATGTTAGTTGAAGTCATTTTCCTTAGGGTTGCTTGATCTAAATCCAAAAGAAACCACCGCCACCACCGTGAAGTGGTGGCTGCCATCGTGAAACAGCCGTTGTCGTTGTGAGCCACCAGGTGGGTGGTTGTACCCTTTGAACAAATTGGAATCGTGTGTGTAATTGTAGAGGGTGTTTTTTGGCCGAAAAACAGAAAGGATACCCACCATGGCCGCCAGCCATGGTGGCTGCTGCCATGTACCATCGCCGGCCACCACTAGAGTGGTTATATGTGTGTGTTTATGTTAGTTAGTGTGTGTGTGTGCGTTTAGTTTTGGATTAAAGCATTTTAATTGTAATTAGCAAAACGAATAATGAAAAAAGAACCAAACCACCACCGTGAGGTGGCTGCCCCCCCCCCCCCCCCCCCCCCCCGAGCTGCCATTAACCACCACTACCTGAGGTGGTAGTGGGTGGTGCCAGATTAGTGAAACCCTAATGGGCTTAAAGATTTAGTTTTAGGGATATTGGGCTATTATTGGGTGGGAAACCCTAACTAGGGTTTAGAAAACCCTAATTTTGGAATCATGGGCTTGGACTTATCGGGACCCACATTTTGGGCCATTGGAATTGGACTATGTATTAAGCCCGATTACACCATATTATTTATCTAGTAGAGTAGTGGACTTAATGGATTAAGTCCTTAATGGTTTAAGTGAGAAACACTTAACCCTAATTGTCATTTTATGTGAAACCCTAATTTCACTTGGGGCTTAAGTTGGGCCTTTATATTGGGTTTTGGTGATATGGCCAATAATGGGCCATTCAAGAACAATCATATGGACTAGAATAATTTAATGGGCTTAAGGGTAAGGCCCATGTAAGGGGTTTGGGCCCAATTTGGAAAATTAGGCAATAGATGGGCCATAGTTTGGGCCTTGATGATTATGAGATATTGGACCATCAGAATGTCAAGTATCGGACCAAAAATAAATGGTTGGGCCTTAAGGCAAGACCATGTAGAGACCTGGGCCCAATTGGGAAATTTGGGCCATATATGGGCCATGGTTGGGCCTTGGTTCATTATTAGACTTTTGGGCCTTTGGATTGGACCTTGGGCTTGAATCAAGCTATAATAGGGGTAAAGTAGTCTTTTACCCCAAGCATGGACTTATGGGTATATGTGATGGAACCTAATTATTAATTGGGTGTTATTTTGATGTTGACAGATTTGGGAATCTGTCATCCAACAGCTAAGGCTTTGTCAGTAGGACTTCAGCAGTGCCAGGTGAGTTTTCCTCTAGTAAGAAACGGGTCTAAGGCCACAATTCCGGCCTGTTTAGTTGTTAGTAGTTCCGGGCTTCGGTCCGATGTCGGGGCGATCCCGAGAAGAGTATATGTATGCTTTATGTCTTTGCGATTCATGCATGTTATGTGTTATGTATACCGGGTCAAGCCCGATGCATGCTATGTTAGTGTATCTGTTCTGTGTTATGTGTTCCGGGGTAAGCCTGATGCATGTTAGCTTATATATTAGTTGTTATGTGTTCCGGGCTTCGGTCCGATGTCGGGGTAAGCCCGATGTATGCTATATGCTTATGTTATGTGCTTATGAGATATGATATACGGTGTGTATGCTGGGGTAAACCCGATGTCGGGCAGGAGTCCGATGTCGGGTTCGTCCCAATGCAGTTGGGCGGTGTCCCAAAGTTATGTTATATATTATATGCTTATCTTATGTGTTTATGATATATGATATGGTGTGTATGTGTCGGGGTAAGGCCGATGTCGGGGCAAGCCCGATGCCCGATGCGGTCGGATGCTGGGGTGAGCCCGATGTCGGGCAGGAGTCCGATACCGGGTAAGCCGATGTCGGGTTTGTCCCGATACAGCTGGTCGGTGTACCGTAGTTGTGTTATCTGTTATATGATATATGTGTATGGTATGTGGTAGTTTGGGGGAGCTCATTAAGCTTCGTGCTTACAGTTTACAATTTGGTTTCAGGTATTTCAGCTAGCTAAAAAAAGGGCTCGGGATGATCGCATGGCACACACCACAGTTTTCTAGCCTGGGAGATTTACTCTGATATTTGATATGAGATTTTGATATGATGACAGATATTACTTTATTTTGAGATACATGGTTTATGAGTTTTATATGATGATGATGATGATATTTATGGTTTTAATAATGATTTAAAAACGAAATTTTTGGACCGTAATTTTTGGATGTTCCAAAATGCTTAACAAAATACCACCAACAATTGGAGGACTTGAGAGAGAGGTTAGGAGCACCCTAAAATTAGCTATACTCTTGTTATATGGCTTGTGCATTTGATTTTGGAGTCTAAGGGGTTACATATATAGTGTTAAAATTCCAAGACTCATATATAACCCTAATTCTTACACTTAGGCTTATGATCCATAACTCATATGGAATAACTCTTCATGGACTCTCACATAAACTTAACCCATCATGGATCAATAGCCCAAACCATATGTATCACTAATTTACATAATCTGTCCCCGTTAATTTAATTAGTCTCTTTTGATCAGTAAATTAATTTCAAATTAATTATTGATCAATACTAATTAAATAATATGATTTCTCAATTAATATATTATACTTATAATATATTAATAAATCATAAATAAGCTCTTCCTCAAATATCCATCCTGTCATATTGTTCTGGTGGATGCAACCCAAATGGACCATGCTACTCTCTAGTCAAGTACATACCAATTATAGTTATGGGGTTAGACACTTAATCAAACAGTCTCCCACTTGGATAAGTATAATAACTATAACTGCAAGTACGACTTAAAAATCGACTAGCAATCGTAGCTCTTAAAAGCCGCTGGCGAGCTCTGACACGCCATTTAGATAAGGGATCATATAATCCTTTGTTCTTCAAGATATCATGTGGAAGAATACATGGAACATATTCATACTTATTGTCTAGCAGTTTGTTTCTTGATTTCCGATTTGTTTGATCTAGAACTTAATTGACCACATCAATTTAATCCTGACCGGGCTCGACACATAAGTCAAAACGAAATCATCGAGGGGCCCAAGATATTGCTTTTAGTCCTCCAATGATAAAAGGAAAAGATAAACTTCGACTTATATGCTTGTACTAACTACTTGTTAAATCATACACAATAGCACGTTTTATAACATCAAGTTACTGATGCGTTTTCACACTATCAATGTACAACCAAATCATAGTCAACAACTCATACATCTTGGTTTGAAGACTATATGATATTATCATCTCACAATCACTCATGATAAATTCCATGAGGTGATTCATGTGAGCGTGGGCTTAATCCAATACTCAAATCTTATTTCAGGAGCACTCAGAAATGTTGTAGAAAACTTTTGCTATGTCTAAACACTTTACACAATCTACAAGCCAAATTCATGACAGTCTTGCCTCAATACCTACTTCCAAAGTATGATTGACTGTGGATAGTTTGAATAATCTTATTATTCTGGAAGTCAAAACATGCAAAATGAAACAATAGTAAACAATTGACACAAGACAGTAACTTTACTCATAAATAAAACTTTTTTTTATTTAATCATCAAATGTCAATTACATTTTATCTATTACAAGTTTCTAAACAGCTATCTAATCATTAAAACTAATATCGTCTATCAAACCAGTGCTCCTCGCATGCTATAAGTGCTTAACCCTACCCAGTCCCTTCGTAAGGGGATCTGTTTGGTTCTCCTCCGACGATACCCTATTTACTACGAGGAGTCCTTCTATCCGATGTCTTATGAAGTGATATTTTCTTTCGATGTGTCTGGATCTGCCATGATCCTTTGGTTCCTTGGTTAAGGCAACCGCCCTGGGTATGTTGGCCTACAACACAAAGCAGGTCCGCCTCAACCCAACTCCACATATACAATTAATACATATACGTATATCGAACGCTAGCTAGCATATATAAACATTCAAACCGATGTAATAGATCATTAATCATAGCATCATCTTATATACCAGGATACTAACCTAATAGGTCACTAACATAGCATCATCCTATATACTAGGATACCGACCTAACAGGTCACTAAGCATATCATCATGCAATAAACCCGGATATAAATCCGAAAAGGGCCGACATTGGTGCCTTTGACCCTATTAGTATAGTGAGGATAATTCACCTCACAATGTCGATCGGAACTGAAATATCAAACTCCCCAAACACGGATCCAAACACCAACACCTACAACCATTAATGATCCACTTTCATAAATACCCAAATTTCCAAAGTACCCTCAAAAGCCAAACTGGTCAACCCTTGGTCAAAGTCAAATTCAACGTCAAGGTCAACAGTCCATGTTGACCCAACTCGTCGAGTTCCTTCAAAACTCAAAGAATCGTGAAAACCCAGTTGACTCGCCGAGTTTCCAGATAACTCGTCGAGTCCATGCAGTGTCCAAAATGTCGGGAAAACCCTAACCAACTCGTCGAGTTAACTTACTAACTCGCCGAGTTCATGCAAAATCCAGAAAGCGGGAAAACTTCATCCAACTCGTCGAGTTCCTTCAATCATTCCTCATTTAGCTCATTTCAGTCGAGTTCATGGCTTCAAACTACAGATATGGCTTCCTAGGGTGAAGTTACCACGTGAAGTTGCAAACTTTACATGCATGCAAGGCCTTAAATGCCAAAACCAAGCTAAGGAAGAGGTTTAAGCCAAAGATAAGGGCTAAAGCTTGATAAATTCGATAACTTTATGACTATGAGGGCTTAGAGGAGTCCAGATCTGAAGTTACCACTTCAGATCATGCTCAATACCAGAAATGACCCACAAATATGCCAGAAATGGCCTTAAGCCCTTGAATGAGGAGATCAAACACTAGAATGATCAAGGTAACAACTTGTTACCTTCAAATTGAAGCCAAGATGGAGTAGGTACTTGATCTACAAGCTTCTCCTTGATCCAAGCTCTCGAGTCTTCAAGTTTCTTTCACTAAAACTACCTTCCAAGCTTTCACACACACAAAATGAGGAGTAATACATGATTAGGGTTTTCTAAGGTCAAGGGGGGCGATAAGAGAGGAAAAGGGTGGCTAATGAGCCTTTAAATAAGGTGCAAAACCCTGGAAATTAGGGTTTCATATTCCAGCTCCAACTCGTCGAGTAGGTACTAAAGTTCACGCGACTTTAGCCTTCTCTACACGACGAGTTGGGGCATCCAACTCGTCGAGTAGGTCTAAAAAAACATAAATATAAAACTTTAAAATTTATACATGGGAGTCGGGGTGTTACATTAATATTATATATAAGGTGTATTTTAAAACTTTTCAAAATACTATGTTGATAATTTTAATTTTGAAAATTAATAAACAATTAATTTTAACTTAAAATAAACCAAGTGATTTAATATTTATCCATTAATTTAATAATTAACTAAATTAAATCAAATAAGGATTAACTATTAAATTAATCAAATGATTTAATCCTAATCCTAACCTCCAGTTTTCGAAAATTAAGGTGTATAAGTTATCAAATTTTATAATTATCCTTTTTAATCAAATTAAATTAACAATTATCTAAAATAGGAATCCCTAACAACCTAGAGGATGGCTAGGGTTTCAAATCCCTAACCCTAAATTTCGAAATAAAATGGAAGGGGCTAGGGTTTCGAAAAACCATAACCCAAGTCGAAATTCTTGACATCTTAGGGTTTAATTTAAATAAACCCTAATTGATCAAAATCAACAATTATAGCTATTCAATTGAAAACAAACGAAATGCTCTGATACCATTGATAGGATTTAGGTAAGACAAATAAACTTAAAATCACCCTTAAGTTCACATGCAGCCTAAGGATTTATGTTTTCACTATTGAACCTATAACTATGAACATCAAATAAGAAACTCTAGGTTATTTTTGAAAATACCAAAGAAGGGTTTAGGATTACATACCTTATTGTTATTATAGTAAATAACAAGAATCCTTCACTTGTAGATCTCATGGAAAAAAGCACCACAATTGCCGTGCCTCTAATGGTTCACACCCAAGCTAGATAGAATGAGGACTGTAGAGAGAGAAGAGATAATAGTAGAATTTTGGCTATCTCTTTAGAAGAATGAGTGGCCGAAAATGCAAGGCTTAGGGGTCCTTATATAGTGCAGTCTGGAAACCTTGTAACCGTAAGACTAATATAATAATATTATCTTGAATTGGTAATTATTCAGTTTCCTTATTATCCTCCAAGGATAATTCTAGAACCTTAAAACTCCTCCTAAAATCTTCCAAGGCTCTAGGAAGGTTCTAGAATGCCTCTTGTTCAACTATTGAACAATTACACTTTAGCTCATGTACTTTTAATTAATCCAACTAATCCCAAAATTAATTCTAATTAATTTGTTATTAATTCTTAATTAAATACTACTATTTCAATTAATATATTATTCTAATAATATATTAATAAACTATTTATTTCAATTTATTAATCACATAATAAATTAATCTCTCTCTCTAAAAGTCATCCTATCTAATTGCTAGGTTTGAAGGCAATCCAAAAGGATTGTGCTACTATAAATTCAAGTATATACCAATTATAGTTATGGGCTTAGACACTTAATCTAACACATTCATTCCTCATGCATGTCCTTCTCCAAATCTAGATTAAAAGATGCAATATGATCTATATTTCATGTAAGGTTCCCAAATCATCACTACTTCCTAGATCGATGAGATATAATGCTCTTGGGACTTCGAGAAAACATAATGTTGTCATATTATCTTTTCAAACCATACAAACCATATCAAAAGGACCAAAATATGACATAAAATCTAGATCTAGAGAGAAGAGCATCAAAAGATGGAAACTTGATCATTCATAAAGGTCCAAAATATGCACAAAAGGATGATGATGAGCTTTCCTTGATGGATCAACACTCTAGAACACCTTCTTCTTCTTCTTCAAGCTACCAAAACTCCAAAATGAGGCAAGAAACACCAAAAGAGATTAGGGTTAGGGTTTACTAAGGTTTGAGGGTGATGGAGGCTGATAATGAACCCTAAAATCGAGTTAATGGGGTTTAAATACGAAGGAAACTCAAAAAGATCATGGGCTTAGGACAAAACAAATGCAACGTCGTGGCTATACTACCATTACGTCGTGGCACTCACTAAATGCATGTGTTCTTGATTTGGCTCATCACGTCATGACCACCCTATGATCATGTCGTGACACATGATTTTTCCCAAAAATCATGTCTTTGACTCCTTGGTTCCCTACACTAATCTGATCTTGAAAATGGTGTTACAATTTTTAGGGTTTCAAGGCTATTTAAGGCACATTAACTCCAAGGGTTTTTCATTTCCCGTCCTCCATTAATCCTAAATCAACCTTGATGAAACACTAATCTCCCTTTCATAGTTTTGAGCTCATCCTCTCTCCTCTCATGCACATTGTATGTAACATCTAATCCAGGTATGAGTTTATACTTAATATGTTTGAGTTTAAGAGTTAGGTTTTAAGTTTGATTAACCTCTACGGCGTGGTGGTTGGCTTACCATGGCGTGGTAATGCCATGCCACCATGGCACGACATTCATTAAAGCCACATCGCGACACTGCAATGGGCTCAAAACCCTAGGCATCGGATCATGAGCCCTATTTAAGGAATGATGGAGTTAGGGATTCCCCAACCCCTGCCTCCATCTCCTCTAAAAGATTTCCATCAATCCCTAACCTCCATTGTTGAACATTGAGTTTTTTGACCTTGTTTTTGTGAAGATTAGTGTAGAAGAAGCTTCCTCTGGGTGCAAGGAAGTAAAGGTGCAACTTAGATCCAACATTTTCACTAAGTTTCTTGTCCATTTGAGGTATATATCTCCTAACTCGATCGTCATTTCATTAGATCTAGTTTATGGAACTTTTATGAGCTTTATGTCCCCAAAAAGTTGGAGTGAACACTAGGACCTTTATTGCATTTAATGGCTTTTGGACTTGTTTGATCGAAGGAAAAGGTGTTTGAATGTTCTAGCCTTTAGTCCATGTAATTGGAATAATCATTTTGGACTTAGGGTTTTAGATCTTGTTTTATTGGGATGTCCTAATGGATAAAGTTATATCCATTAAGACCTTTAGAAGAATCAAATATGAGCTTTTGAGCATTGGAGACTAAGGGTTAAAAGCTTAACCCATTAAGTTGTTTTGGGCTTTGGCCACAGTGTGATGATAAGTAGACCATGGCGCGGTGATAGGTTTAATTGTAAGTATTTTGTCTTTTAACCACCACGACACTGCCATGGTATTGTTCACAATGCGGTGATTTGATATATAATTTATACTATAAAATTATGAATTAATAGTGGAAATAACTAAAGATATAAATTTATTACAATCAATAAAACTAATATGTTAATTATAGAGTTTGTTTTGTTACTGATATTGGTTTTTCATGTATAAATATTAAATCATAATTTGTTAAATGTTATTATTTTAATTAAATAATTATATTTACGCATAACACATATGGATTCAACCTATATATATATATATATATATATATATATATATATATATATATATATATATATATATATATATATATCTTTATCTAATAAAAGAGTAGTTCTTTTGCCATGTGTCACAATGTTAGACATTGTAATTAATATCATGACACTTGTCAATCTATTAATTCTCCATTTCAAATTTCAAATTTCAAAATTTAAATCACATTTTAATTACATTAAATTAATATTAATAATATTAGAATAAAAATAAAATAAAGTTTATACAAATTATAATAAAATAAAATTTATACAAATTATAAGATGATATATTTTACGTATTTATTTGAATCAACGATTATAATTTTATATATAACAAAAAAATATATTTTAATTAATAAGTTATTTAAAATATTAATTAATAGTTTTGAGTTTTTACTTAGAAAGTTTAATTAGTTTCTAACCGTGGTTCCCACGGGTTATAAACTAGTGTGTATATATATATATATATATATATATATATATATATATATATATATATATATATATATATATATATATATATATATATATATATATATATATATATATATATATATATATATATATATATATATATATATATATATATATATATATATATATATATATATATATATATATATAATGTTTTATCACATGGTATCCACATAACAAGTGGTAGCTTCAGAAGCGTCCCCTGTTACTTTTGTTACACATAAGAGAGTTCGAGAAGATCAAATTAGTTTTGGATCGGATATGGGTCCTAGTGCTCGGGCCACCTAAGGTATCCAATACTTACCCTATCAATTATCAAATCAAGTAACCAATGTCCTATTGTATACTGATTTTGGCTATTTTGTTATGTATTTGAGCCACATAAGGGATAGGGTATCCTGTACTAACAATTAAACATAACAAATAATATTTTTAAATTGCATTTAGTCAAATGTATACTACCTGGGCATAAGTGTTTAAGATTATTTATTTAAAATGTTTATTAATTTATTAGAGTTTGATTTTGTCAATAAGCAGTTTTAGAAAAGTACAATTTATCATGTTTAAAATTGAATTTTGGATTCGAAAATGGTTATAGAAGACTCGAAGTCGTTCATTGTTAAAGATAGTTTAATTATGCATTTTAATCTTACAGTAATATATACTATATAAATAAGCATTGCATTTTACTATCATATAAAGTAACCCAAACACTTTTTTTTATGTATTTTAAACTTCTTTTTGATACCGCATAAATTCATAAATATTTTTGAAAAAATAAAAATATGTTGTTTTAAATGAATATTCCCAAACACCCTTTTAGATAAAACAAATTATTCAGTTGGACAAAATTTTGATTGAACAATATAGTTTAGATTTTTAAATTGGTTTAATCAAAAACATATTACTTTTTCAGATTTTGTCATGGTTTTGATTAGTAAAGTGAAAAAAAAAAAAAAACTGTTTATTTATTTATTTTCTTGCATTTGCTATATTTGAAGTTATTTATTAGATTATTAATATAATATTTAAATAAAATTCGAATGTATGTCCCAAATAAGAACTCCTTAATTAATTTAATTCATGAAAGCGTCGTATCTATATTTTGTGGATATAAATTTGACAAATCAACCTTGTTAGTAACTTAATAGTAAAGTTAAATATATTTAAGAATGTCTCTAACTCTTGAAACTAAATTGTGAAAATCAATTCAATCGAATTAGAATTTGATTGTGGGTATGATTAAATTTTAATTTAGTTCGAAAGATTCAAACCTATATTTCAAAAAACAAAATCAAATGCAATTCACTTTCACTTATAAGATAAAATCGAACCGAACCATTTAAACAAACACCCTCCTCACCTTTGCCTCTTCATTTTTAATAATTTAAATCATATGTCATTACAAAAACATCAATGACTTCAATTATGATTCTATATATACTATTACGATATTAGTAACCAATCGAAGACGAATTAAACATTTAAACTTCTAATACCACCCAACCTAAATATCCAATAATAAAACTAATATCATCAGAATTGATCAATTTATTATAGGATTTTATCAGTCCGTGATTAAAAGAAAAACACATCCACAAACCAATTTTGTACAAACCAAAAATATTAGCTTCGTCATACAAGTAAAACTCAATCAGGTTTCAAAGTAATACAATCAACTAATTACAAGTACAGGAACTAATAACCTACCTACAAACAACGGCGATATAACTTTTATCAAAACAAACCCTAAAATCTATGAAAAATAATCACAAATCGCACACACCCTTAAGCTTGAGCAACAAAACATTTAGAGTTTTACATAAAATTCAACCGGTGTTTAATCTTAAACGCTTTAATTCCAGCTGAAAAGTAGGACTTGAAGATAACGTTCTCCGTGCAAGAATCCTAATATCCTCTCTTGAACAATCCCGTGAGATTTTAACAAGCTCCCATAAAGCACCCCCCGATATCATATCTTTAGCATTTACTTCTAAAATTCCAAAACTAAATTTATTAAAGTATTTGTTCCAAGTAACACTAAAAAAAAAAAAAAAAAAAAAAAAAAAAAAATGCACGTACCATGTTGTGCCATGTGGCAAAGAGCAAGCTCCACATGACGCCTAATTGGCGACGCTTCATTGTTGGCATTCTTCACAATCCACGGAAGCGCACCATCCTCAATCAGGAGAGATTTCCCGGTTTTAATTCCTTTAATCAACATCATATGTGAAAATTACCAAACTACCCATATAAAATTTATTTAACTCACAATTAATTTAATTAATAAATAAATTACCTTGGGTGGATGCTCTGGATTCACATTTTGCAAAATTCGCAATTCCTCGAGCCACTTGAGCAAGAACATCCGGATGTCTACATCTCACCATTCCCAACAACGCCTTGATTCCGCCTTCGGCTCTTAGCATCAACTGCAATTTGTCTGACATAACATAACATAACATAACAGGTTATACTGTGTTTGACATACATACATTGGACTGGGACTGAGACTGGTGTGAATAGAACAAAATCTACAAAAGTACCATTGCCACAGAGGTTAGCGATGGCACCAGCCACCATTCTAAGTGTTTGTGGATCATCTGCATTTTCGGCTGTCATTGCAAGCAAACTGATACCCCCTTGACTCATTATAAGCTCCTGGTTAGTCTCTGCAAACATATTTCATATTTCTTCATTTTATTTACAACATTAAATAAATGAATAACTAATTTATAATATATAAAAAATAAAAAATACCGTTCATTGCAAGGTTTGCAATTGCGCCTGCAGCAACTCGATGGATGTTCTCATCTTCAGAGGTTGTGAGAAGAGATAGCAAGGATGTAAGACCACCAGCTTCCACTATCTTTTCCTGATTCGTTGCTGCTCAGATGATTTTCAATTTTGTAAGAATTATATAATATTTTTTATTGGGAAAAATATAAATATAAGGTCAAGAATACCTTCGGCTGCCAAATTTGCAATAACTTTTACAGCATGGATTCGCACATCCGGGTCTTCTGCTTCCAGTAAAGATAGAATTTTTTGGAGTCCAACTGTTGGAGAGTATATTTTATTTATTAAAACTAAAAGTAGGATGATATAAAATTAAAACTATTTCTTGCATTGATGATCACCTTGTTCAAAGAGTTTTGCAACAGACCCCTTCTGCTCGCCGGAATATGCCATCTGTTGTTGTCTGACTGGAGAAACAAGGGAGCCCATTTCTCCACTCATGTCTACACCATGACCAATTTCCAATTGTTTTCTTGTCTATAATTAGTAAACATATATATATTAGCTATCAAAAAAGCAAAAAAAAAAAAACAAAATATATATACATGTGTGTTGACTTTTGGATGACATTGTACCTCATCAGCATCAAAACTTAATTGCAAAAGCTGGTTTTGCAACATGGATATTTCTTCTTCAAGCTTTTCTCTGTGATGAACCTCATCTTCCAGCATCTTTCGAAGCTTTGAGATTTCAGCATTTCCTGTTGCCTATCAAACCACAAGATATATAGCAACATTACTGGATATAATGAATTCACTCTTTCTAACAATATACATTAAGTTCAGTATTTATTGTAATACCTCAGATCTTTTCCATTGCACTACTTGGTTTCTAAGATTACTGATTTCTTCTTCTGCAGCCTTTCTTAACAGTATTTCATTCTGTAGTAATTTCTTAGCTTCAATAAGTTCTGCATTAGTACTACTACGCACACCTTCATCTTTAAATCCAACTTTAACTCTTTTATCTCCCTGCTTTTCTTGATTTGCTGCCAATTGGACTTCAAGCTTCTTTATCGACTCCATAGACTCTCTCTGATATTTCAATCGTTCCTTCTAAAAAAGAGAAAAAAAAAACTCGAGTGCATAAATTTATAAACAAAAACTTGAAAAGAAAACTAAAATACAGATACAAATACCTCGAAAGCATCTTTATAACTTTTTTCAGCATCGGACATTTGTTTCTTTGCATCCAACCGAATTTTTTGAACTTCATCCTGATAAGCTTTTTGTTCCCTTTCATGTTCAGCAATGAGAGATTCCAGTTGTACATCAAGTTTTCTAGCTAAACTCTTGTAATCAAACTCTTCTTTTATCTTCAACATATTTTCAACTTTCATAGCTCGTTGCCCAAACATTATTGTACTTGATGTCTCTCCTCTATGTCTTGGAGAAGGACCGATTGTGATCACAAGTGAAGTTCTTGCAGTTCCTCCAAATGAATCTCGAAGCAATCTTGTAAGCTTTGAATCACGAACTGGAACATGAGAACTGTTTTCTGCTAATGCATTGATACATTTTCCAAGAGCACTTAAAGAAAGATTTATAGATTTTGCTTCTTCTAATGTATGTCCTTCACTTCCTGATTTATCAATACGCTCAGATCCTGCAAGATCCACAACAATTAGCTTCCCTTTTCTAACAACAGGTGCCTTCATTGTTCTACTCATGTGGGCCTTTCCACCATTTTCACCATCTCTTTCCTTCACACACTTCTTAACATGAACCATTAAAATGGCATGACTTCGAGAAGATTCGGTGTTCAATTTTGTGTTAGCAGCAAACCGATGTGCTTCACCTAACCGAAGAAGTTCAACAAAACTCGGTTGATCTCTGACCTCTATCAAGGTAGCACCAGGGAGTGAAATGTCTCCACTTTTTGGATCTTCCATTATAGATAGATTATCGTTTGTAGGATCAAGAAGATCTTGTATTGTCTCCATATACAGCTGGAAACATTGGTACATAAATCAAAATGTTAAAAATCCATAAAACTTAATAGCAAATTACACCATCTAATGTATAAAAGAAAAAGAACCTGCAAATAGGAAACAGAAATTGAATCGGTTTCTGGAGAGATTTCTGCAAATATATCTTCCATTGCACGAACCATTATTCCTCTAGCAGAAGTATCTTCATCTCCAAGTCTTCCAAGTGTGTAAGTTTTTCCAGTGCCAGTCTGTCCATATGCCATGACTGTTCCATTATATCCATCAAGAACACTCTGCACAACTCAAAAATCAAACTTTATTAACTTAATTTTAAAGGAGTAGAACAGTGTAAGATGTTTATCACAAGCAATGTTTCAAACCTCGACAACAGGCTTGGCGACAACTTCATAGACGCGTTTCTGTGATGCGAATTCAGTAAGAACTTCATCAAATTCGAACGTATCTGAATCCCAGTTATTCCTTCGAAGTTTTAATCTTTTAAGCTGAACAAGAATGTAAAACGGATTGAATAAAGCGTGACGTCATGACAAAATTCCTAAAATAAGCGGAAAACATGACATCAGAATACCTCGGGCTGCACTTCCACACAATCAGCGAAATCGGCATCGGTTGATTGTTCCTCAGTGTTTCGTGGTCGTAATCTTACAGCCACTCGAACTCTCCCAGAAACTAATGTTTGAATACAAATATCAAGTGAGAGGAGAGAGAAAGAGAGAGGGATGATTCAGATTTTACTAAAAAATGGCATTCGACTTTTTCCTCCGGGGCCAAAACAACGATTTCCGCCCTACTAGGGGCCATATTGCGCAAAAGAGCCACTTAGATTCTGGTTATAAGATATTACAGAAAAATGAAATTTCTGTTCTCATGAACCTTAAAAAGCACAGCCTTTTAGGGGTTCTAGGTCAACATTCTCAAATTTCTACAAAATTTTAACTTATTATCATGAAATAATCGTTAAAATATAGCACAGAGAAAATCCGGTTAACGATTCTTCAGAATTGTATATATAAACTTACATACTAAGCGCATAAGGATAACAAAATGCATACAATTCTACACACACCAGTATAATAAATTGTGAACAGACAAAGAAATCAGAAAACAAAGGTGAGTAAGAGACCTCCAGGAGTGTCCTTATGAAGTGCACCGGCGGAATTACCAGTGGAACCGGTGCTGCTACGGCGGCCACCAGACGTTACCGACGGCTTAGATTTATATCCAGAAGAATAAGATGAAGATGAAGATGAAATTGACTTCGTCTTCACACCGCCATTCTTGAAACTATTATTGTTAGCCATTTTATAACAAATTCATAATAATCAAGCTTCTGAAACACCTCTTCTTCTCACACCAACCCACGCAGTTAAGCTGTACAGGAAAAAGAGTTATGGGGGAGTTGAATTTTGAAGCAAAGAAGTTCGGGTTTTGAGAGAGAGAGAGAGAGGGGGAGTGGGGTGGGGTCATGGGTTTCTTGCACTTTAATTTCATTTTTCTTATTTTTCGTGGTGAATTAACGTAATTATTGGGGAATGAAGAAAATAACAATTACAATAAGCCCCTTCATGTCTAACAAAAATTAATGTTGTTCCTTCAAGTTTAAAATCTTTCATATTGGCTACACATCTCAACTGCTAGGTTTTGATCCAAAAAAATTGGGAGTTTAGAATAATTGGGAAATAAGTTTTATTATATTAATTTTTTGGTGGAGAAGCTCACGTGCACATAACTTTAGTTCAGTGATCCATCTAAAGTATTTGAAACTTTGAGGTCCAAATGAGCCAAACTCCAATATTCAGGGACTAGATCATTACAAGACCAGATTTGTGTTTGTAACATGACGGAGATGACCAATGTACAGTGACGTGGGGGAACGTTGGTTTGGTAAAATGACGGAAGTGCCCCTGGAGGTTGACCATGATTAACTGTCCCTGGAAGGCCCCTTAAAAGCGAACTTCAAAATATCTCCCCCTCAAATCAAAGGTTTGGTATAAAGGCCCCGTCAAAGTGAACTACAAAAGTTTAACATAATTTTGATTTAAAGGAGTAAAAATGAATGTTAATAATTATCATCAATGTTAAAAAAACATATTTCAATTATTGATACAATTAAAAATAATATTAATAATGCTAATATTAATATTAATTAAAATTGTCAATATAATTATAATTAATGTTACTATTAAACATTATTTTTAACATGATATTGTTAATTGATGGAAAAATCAAACATGTTATTATGCTATGTTAATCATGCTATCAAAATTAGATTTCTATATTTGCAAATCCAAATATAACAAACCAAATATTAGTTTTGGTGATTTTAAATTCAAAACATAACTAAATTACATGAGCAAATTATCGAATCTACTATTATTTGTAGATGAAGTTCATCTAACAACATTTGTAGAGATCTATGACGTCTATAACCACTTTATAATCGTATTTAATCGTAGTTTTTTTTATCAAGTGATATAGATCAATTAACTGGTTTTGTTTTGAACCTTATTTTAGACTTTATCATATGATCCAAATATAGTACATGAAACAAACAATGGTCTTTTAAGTTATCATTTATTCGGAGGATTTTATTTTCATTGGTAACTGGGCACATGAAAATGTAAGGAGTATTGTGAGGGGGTTTGTGTTGGTTTTCTATGTTGTTGGGCTAAAAATGAACATTCACAAGTCTAATCTTTATGGTATTGGGGCAATTGGCATGTGGCTTTAATACGGGATGTTTTATAGTGAAGATTCTTTTTGTTTACGTTGGGTTGTCGATCCAGTCTAATATATCACCAGTTGAAGTTGGAAGGAGATTATTGAGATGTTCAAGTGTAAACTTAATAATTGGAAAGTTTTCATGTTGTCTATTGGTGGTCATTATACTCTTTGAATGCAATTACTATATGTTTATCTTCGAAACTCTGATTAAAGTTATTCGAATTGTAAAAGCATGAGGTGCAACATTTTATGGGACAGTGAAGTGGATGAAAGGAATATCTCTTGGCTTAAATATGACAAAGTTTTAGCTTTGAAGGAAAAATGTGGAATCGATATAGAGTTTATCTACATGTAAATAAGCGTTGTTAAAGTTGTTTTCTCTCACAATAAATTCTTCTCTTTAAGTGAATGTAAATGTTGTTATACATGGTGAGAATGGTGGTCTTTTTCTTTTTAGAAAACAGTCAGATAAATTTAAAAAACTAGTAAGAAGCTAGAAAATTACAAACAATTTAAAGGATTAGTTAACCAACTAATCCAAGATTTATAACATTTACGATTCCAATTAAAAAACCATAAAAAAAAAATCTTTAATAGAGTCAACGATATCGCTTTTCCGCATCTTCTCCGCTTGAAACGTCATATTATTCATGTACTTCCAAATGTACCAAACAGTAGTACAGAAAATCGCATCAACAACATCTTTCTTTTTTGAATTGATAGGAAAGTTATCCATTATGGAAAACAAACCTTGAACAGATTCACACTCGAATCGATCCAATTCCAACCAATGAAATGTTTCATTTCAAGTTCTAGATGTCACCTCACACTTAACGAAAAGATGATCAAGTTGTTCAGCATGTAAATCACAAATCGGGCATAAAATTGAAGGTATATCAATTCCTCTATTCGCTAAATTAAAACAAGTAGGAATTCTATTCAAACAAGTCTTCATTGAAGAATATTTACCTTTCTAGGCACAAAAGGATTCCACATGGTTTCTGGTGTATAGAAGGAAGAATTATATCATCAATCCATCTTCTAGTATCTCCAATTGTAAAAATCCCTTCTTTTCCAATCTCCCGCCACTAACAATCAGGTTTATCAATCAAAACAACTCCATGGAGACATTCCATCGAATCTAAAAACTATTGAAACTCAACACCTCTTTGAATTTCATGACGCCGATCCCAATTCCGGTTTCCATTACATCTTCTATCAGCACTAGAGGAATCTTTATTAAGATCTAACTCAAACAACCTTGGAAATCTAGTAGCCATTATCTCACCATACCATCTATCTTTCCAAAATTTAGTCAAAGCACTATTCCCAACTTTTTTATACATCACAGATTCTAAATCCACACCCCGAGAACGAAGTTTAAAATAGGATGCAAGAATACAAGCCCAAGGTGTCGGCCACAAGTAACCAACTCGATCAAGACCACCATTCTCACCATATAACTTCGTGGTAACTTTAACCCAAAGCAAATTGCTATTATGTAAAAATATCCAACGCCATTTCTGAAGAAGCGCAAAATTAAACGCCCCCAAACTTCCAATCTCAAGACCGCCATTCCTTTTACTTGCAAGCACCATCTCCCATTGAACCCACCATATTTTGTGGTTTTTATATGCTCCTCCCCAAAAAAATTGCACGTAGTGATTCCAACTTCTTAAAACGGCAACTGACATAAGGAACAAAGACATGAAATATATACCTAACGATCCCAATACCGACTTTATCAGCATCGATCTTCCACCAATAGATAGAGTAGCAGCCTTCCAATTTGATAACCTTTTCTGAAATCTATCTATAACCAAATTCCAAGCCACCACCCTAGACATATTTTGTTCCACAGGGAGTCCTAAATAAATGAAAGGCAATTTATCTGGACGACACCCAGCAACCAAAGAAAAATCTTTGATTTCCTCAAACAAAGTGCAAACCCCATAAAGATTAAACTTATGCAAATTAAATTTTAATCTTGAAACTATAAAAAAAAACAATGAAGAAATCGAACTATGTTAGTAATATTCGACCGAATCCAATCACCAAGAATGATCACATCATCTGCATAAAAAAGATGTGAAATTCTCATATCTCTATTTCCAACTTGAACTCCTTCAAAAAGATGATTTGCTTTAGCATCTTCAATAGCGACATGAAGTCCCCCAATGACAAGAATAAACAAGAATGATGATAAGGGATCACCTTGTCTCAACCCCCTAAATAATTAAAATTCCTCTGTATGGCTACCATTAAGAAAAATCGAAGATCTCGGTGTCATCAAACAAGCTCGGATCCAAGATCTCCACTTAGAACCAAAATTCATAAACTGCATTATACAATCAAACAATGACTAATTAACTGTATCATAAGCTTTTTCAAAATCAATCTTCAATAACATCATTTTCTTTAATTTTTCTCTTATACCATTTGACATTTTCGTTCCCCATAAGAGGCGCATCCAAAATTTTGACGATTTTTCACAAAAGATGATTGCTCATGACTGACAATACTATCAATAACATTAGCTAATCGCATCGCTAGAATTTTTTTGGATGATCTTATATTGGATTCCAATTAGACTGATATGACGAAAATCATTAACACCCAACATTCTATCAATTTTTGGAATCAACGTAACAAAAGAAGAGTTACACCCAGAAGGAATTTTAGAATGTAAAATAATTCAATTACAAAGACAAAAATATCATTCTTTAACAGACCCCAATGCTTTTTAATGAACGAAAAAGAAAACCTATTCGGACCAGGTACTTTTTCATTACCACAAGACCAAACAGCGAGTTTAATCTCTTCCAACGTAATCATACTCACAATACCGGTAGATTCCATTTCTATAAGGGATGAAAATCGTGGACTCCTATTTTAAATCTCAATAAATGGAGCTTGTTTGAATGTTTCACAAAAATGTGTAAAAAATGTTTTTAACTTTTATAGGATTAGATACGAATAAAAAATCTGAAAATTCTTCTTTGTGGCGATAATACCAAAATATCAAGTTGGCTTAGTCGTCTTTATCTTGATCCTTACGGGCCTCTTAAATACTCTCTTCCCTATTTCTTTCTTTTTCTTTTATTTGTTTTTGTATATAGGGTGTGTCCGGCATAGAGCGTTTAGGAGCATTTGAGAGCTTGTAGCTTCTAGCATTTGACAAAACGCTCCGTTTTGAACAGAAAGCCTTGTTTGACACTACAAGCTTCTAGAATTTAGTTTAAACAAAACGCTCAAAATCCAAAAGCTACTTCATGTAGCGTTTAACAAAATGCTACAAGCTACAAGCTACTTGCTATCCGCTACAAGCTACTCACTACCAGTTAGTTTTGCCGAATACGCCCATAATGTTTATTATTTGTTTTCTTGATTATTGATATGAATCTTTGGGCTTAAGTTAATATTTTTATTGAATCATCGTGGTTATAGTATAAATATGGGGTTTTAATCGATTTAGGGTCATAAGTCTTCTTCTTTTTATAATAATCCCATGAAAATATTTACTATTTTTGTCTCCTTCTATAGACCATTTAATTTTTGCTTTTTGAGATAGATCAATCACCTCTTTTTTTCTCCAAGTTATTTAATTTTGATTTAGCGTTCATTCTTGCCTCCTGATCATGAGACCTGACAACACCAACATCAATCAATTTGTCTATATCATGTATCTTTTGCAACAACATATCTTTTTCCTCATATTTTTTCTTCTTTACCTCTTTTCACCATTTTCTTAGAATTTCTTTAAGCCCTTTAAGCTTGTTCTTGAAGTTAATACTAGCACTTTCACCCTCAACTCCCCTTTCATCGGTCTAGTAACTTTTAACAATTTGATCAAAATCAGGTTCCAACATCCAGGAATTAAAAAACTTGAACGGTTGGGGACAATAATCCAAAGTAATTGGAGACAACCAAATGGGTCTATGATATGAAATAATCAACTCCAAATCCATGACATAAAGATTTGGGAATTGATTGATCACCTCTTCAAATAGTAAAAATCCATCAAGCTTACTAGATTTGGTTCTGTTGTTACCAACTCTAGTGAAAGAATACCTACCCATAGGAATCTTATAAAGGCCAACATCATCAATAAAGGAGTTAAAATCATTAGCCACTCTTTGAGAAAAATACCGATCCCAATCTCTCATTTTGGTTTCTTACAACATTAAATCACCAAAGAACATATACAAACCATTTCTCTGCATAAAATTCAGCGAAAACATCCATAACTCACGTTTCTTATTATCTTCCTAAGGTGTATATACGTTAACCATAAAACATTTGAATTTAAAATACACCCACTCTCCCTATGAGAATGGTGGTCATAATGTGTTTGATATGAAATTATTGGGTTTATTAATATGACTGCATGAAAAAATGTGTCATTTTACATTATTATCGTAAAAAAAATATGGGTAATATGTGTCCCACTCATGTTTGGGTTAATGTATGGTTTGGTGAGAACAATCTTGGAAGTGTGTTTCTAAGGATGCATCACCTAGAATATGGAAAAGAATGTCAGGTTCTAGATTGGATGTTGAATGCTACTTGGTGTTGGAATTGAAGACGGTCAGTTATAAAATGGGTTGAAGCTTCCTAGCTTGCAACATTACTGGAAAGTTTCATTTGTCTTCAATTTTATTTCATATTGGGTGTTCTTAGTGAGTTGTACACGGACTCTAAATGGTTGTTCTAGGTGGAACTGATCGTTGTCAAAAAGGTTATCATGTTTATTAAGATAATGTTCGTGATATCCCCTAAATCTTGTCATTTTAAAATCGTTATATTCTAAAAAAAAGTATCTCTTTATTTACTATCAGAAGTTCCCAAGTCAATAAAATACTTTTAAAACATTTATTATTTCAAAACCTTATCGGATGTCAACTCGTATATCATATCATATATAAAATCATAAACAAAAATAGCCAAACATATTACATTGACGAAAAGTCTAAGTCATGGATCTCCAAATCTTTCATAGTCTCTAAAATAGCATTTACTAATCGTCACATGAGACACACGTCAAAATACAATGTTAGACTAGGTAATCGGGTAAGATACAAAGGGGTTGACTCATGATAAACGCTATATAAAAAATCTTTATACAATACACTTTTTATACACCACACATTGCATATTGATAGATGTCATTTTATGTATCTTTTAGGGTAGTTTTTATTAGCATTTAGCATCATAATTTGTACATTTGCATGTTATTGGTTTAAATAATGTTCAACTCATTTCTTTCGTTAGAATTCTCGTAATGTTCATGTTTTTATGTTACTATCAAAAAATTCGAGTGGAGTAGTACTTAGGGAGCATTTTTGGATGCGTTTAATGGAACATTGAAGTTAATTAGAGTTTGGAACTTATGAAGGATTTTGAGGAATGCTTAGAAGCTTTTTTGGTCAAGAAAAATGTGATCGAATTGATCTTACGAATATAGATTGCTACATTCAAAAGCCTAAAGGATGTTGCTGGCAGCTTTGACCCGCTATCATTATTTTGACCATATCTCATTACTAGTAACTCCGATTGACGAAATTCAAAATGTTCCGAAACCTAGACAAAATTTCGGACAACTTTCGGGTTTGAGAAAAAAAAATCAGAAAATGCAAAAAATCGATCGAATTTTCCTTGAAATTCGATCGAATTAACACTTCGCAGTACAAAAAGTCCTGAAAATCAAAAAATGCAAAATTCGATCAAAACCAGAAAAATTCGATCGTGTACCCCAAAAATTCGATCGAAATTTTAGGTTTCTCGCTCCCAAAGACTTTGTCTTGTATATATACGATGCCTCTCTGATCAGATAAAATGTTGGACGATTCTTGAAGCTCCAAACGATTCTTGAGCTGATTTTTCTCTAATTTCTGTGATTTATGAAGATTGTAAGACTGTGTGTAACATCCCAAAAATATGATCCAAAAGTTTCATTTTTAGTTTAATAAAACAGTATTTAAAACATTATCTATACAACTCAAAAGAAAATAAGTGTATCAAGGATCATATCAATCAGAGTAATATCTCAAAAGCGGAAATCATGTGGTGTGTGTGATGCAGTCATCCCGAGCTCTTCCCATTGGAACCGGAAGTACCTGAAACATAAACTGAAAACTATAAGCACAAAGCTTAGTGAGTTTCCCAAACTACCTCATACTATACATAATGAATCACATACTGGGCCCCCGCCCTACATTGGGCCTCGCCCGAAATCAGGCCCTGCCCGACATCAAGCCCCACTTGGTTTACAGATCTGTTATTCTTAGGCCCCTCTTGTCATTGGGCCCCACCCACCATACAAACACAATATATATATATATATATATATATATATATATATATATATATATATATATATATATATATATATCACATAATCATGCTAACACACACAATGATCATAAAACAATAGCATATGTCTGGTTATCGGGCCTCGCCCGACATTGAGCCCTACCCGGTATACATAGCAACACATAACATATGCAAGGGTCACACAAAATCCAAGTGTGACATCCCCAATTTCACGGCCAGAAAAGATCGATTTTGTTTATGCTTTGTTTAAAAATCAAAGTAATATTTTAAATAAAAGTGTTGTGGAATTTGTTCCCAAAAAAATATGATAAAGATTTATCAAAGCATTTCTGGATAAATGTATTTCATTAAAAACCTCGGGATGTCATGTTCGATACAGATCAAAAGCATAAACAGTACAATATAATCCGTACAACATTTATTCCTATCTACATGCCTATAATCCGTAATCCCTCATCCACACATCACATTTTATGCTCGAGTGTCACTACCTGTAATACAAGAAACTTAGTGGGTCAGGCTTGGGAGCCTAGTGAGCACATAAGGTTTTCAACTCACAACAAATAAGTTTATTAATTTCATCAACCAACAATAACCCGATTACCCATTCTCGTTATCCTCACTTTACATCCCTAAACACTTATCATAAGGGACCTAGCCTAAGGATCATCATCGGGATGGACACTACCGCTAAAGGGTTCCTAATCAATAAATGTCCTAAAGGAAACCATGAGGGGGGATGGAGTACACCGGTGAACACATCGTTCACAAACACCTACAGGTTGCGACCCTGCTAGCATTCCACGGGACTGTCTAGAAAAGTCTGTGATCGTCATCTATACTCCGCTAGATGACTAGATCAAAATCGACATCGAGGCCTCTCATCATTTTATTTCATCACACACCAACTATTACATCTACCCATCTTTTACCCAACATATTTTGTAGATATAAAACACATATATAGTTTAAATCATTTAAAACATGTATGAAAACGTTGATCCAACATAGACAACAAGTATTCAAATAATATGCACACATAACACGTAATTTATATAAAATACTTCATATCTATGCGTAAGATGAAATTCACTATGCACTCACCTGTTAAGGTGTTGACTTTGAACTCAGACAACACTTCGCTTCTGTTAATTTATTTTCCTTCGATGAAACCTAGTATCATTACCACTAGATTTTAGTCTAATATTCATTGCGACTAATTATTATTCTAGATTCATCATTAAATCAAAGTCTACTTCATGATCTATCAAATAAGGATCAGCCAGACAGGACAGTTGGGAGGCACGACCATATCGGCATATAGCTTTTCTGAAATCTAACAACCAAACCCAACGTGACCATTTTAGACACCTCTCCTGTAAGTAGTTCACTCAGTATAATGACTTTGAATCGCTGATAAATCTTATTTATAGGTTCATAATAACGATATTATATTTATATATAAGCTATATTTAAAGTATGGTAGGCGTATCTCACTTACAAAGGGTTTTTATTAAAAATCGGGCTTCGCTGGAGCAACGTTTCCGAGCTGAAAAACTCTTTTTCTCGGAGCCTTCGGGAGCTCCGGGGCTTCCTTCTAGTGCTAGGGGATACCTTAGGCTTTGGGGGGTTGGGGTAGGCTAGAGAAATGTTAGAGAGAGAAAGAGAAAGTGAATTTGTGAAGAAAAGAGGCTGTCTTCGCTGCCCTTTTATAGGCATGCGAGGTTGCTGTTACGCATTGTGTTCCTCGGATCTACGCGAGGCGTAGAGACACGCGTCACAACTTCAGTGGTGCATCGTGGCTAGCCTTCGGTCCAAGCAAATGAGTCCGTGCAATGCTCTTTTTTCGTACGCGTGGCATTCCTTGGACGATGGGCGTTCTTCTTGTATGTGAGGCGTAGCAAGGCCAGGTGTCTCCATCCGAAGTGAGGTCATGGGCATCAAGCGACGGCTGAGATTGTGCCACGCCATTGGTACTCGCAAATCTGAATCCCAATTTCAAAAATTCATAACTCTCGCATACAAGCTCTGTTTTCGATGTTCTTTATATCCACGCGTAGGCGGGACCGTACTCTACGACTTTTGTTTAGACTCTGTTGGCTAATTTTGACTTTATTTTTAAGGTTATATTTTTAACTGACCGGGACATGAAAATTCCGTTAAAAATTCATAACTTCTTCATCCGACGTCCGTTTTCATCTATCTTTTTACCGTTACGCTACTATTAATGAGATCTTCGATTCTCGTTTAGGTTGTGTCGGCTAAAAATTTCTCGATCTAATATTCGAACTCCGGGCTATGCACTGCTAAGCCGGAACTTCGAAAAATGATAACTTCCTCATACGAAGTCAGATTTGGACGTTTCTTTTATGCACGCTCTCGGTTTAACATGTACTACTACTTTCGTTTAGATTGCTAAGGCCAAAACGTACTCTATCGTGAATTCACTATTTATGTCACGCAGTTTCATGCCGATTTTGTCGCGAAACTTCGACAAGCCATAACTTCTTCGTTATAACTCGGATTTTGGCGTTCTTTATATATCCACAATCCTTGTTTCGACCACTACAACTTTATGTATAGATATTGGGTTTATATAACACTTTATTTTTTGACGCTTATTTTTATTATATCTTTATAAACCAATATATAAGCACATAAAATCACATAATTCACATAATATTCAAGTAATTCATCTTTATTACTTCAAAATAGGTTACAATGGTTGACCTTGACTATTACATCATTATACTAATGTGTAGCCCAGAAACATGGACGTTACAATTCTCTCCCCATTAGGATGATTTTGTCCCGGAATCATGCATCAACAAACATATGTGGGTAGCGACTCATCACATCACTCTCTGTTTCCCACCTGATTCGATCCATTCGTATGTGTCCTGCGCACAAGCACTAAGTCGACCATCTTGCGTCGTAACTTCTTAGTCTTACGGTCAACGATTGTCTCGGGCTCTTCGATTAGCCTCTTATTTTCATCCATCCTTAGCTCTGAATTATGTCGGGAACTTCTCCCATGAACTTCCTCAAATAACACACATGGAAAGTGTTATGAATACCATCTAGTTCTTCAGGAAATTCGAGCTTGTAAGCTTGATTCTCAATCTTCTGAAGAACTTTGACGGTCCTATAAACCTTGGGCTCAGCTTTCCTCGTTTCACGAATCTTATAAGTCCCTTCCATGATGAGACTTTAAGCAAAACTGAATCTCCAACTTCAAATGTCACCGGTCGTCTTTTCTTGTCAGCATAGCTCTTTGGACGATCCTGAGCTGCTAACATTCTTTCCCTGATCACCTTCAGCTTTTCAGTAGTCTGATGGACTATCTCGGGGCCCATAAACTGCTTTTCTCCAGCCTTAAGCCAACAAGATGGCATATGGCACTTTTGTCCATACAAGGCTTGATAAGGTGCCATCTTGATGCTCAAGTGGAAACTGTTATTGTAGGAAAACTCTACCAGAGGTAAGTTCTCATCCCAGTTACCTTGGAATTCCAGGGTGCATGCTCTTAGCATATCTTCAAGTGTTTGAATCGTTCTTTCGCTCCGACCATAAGTCTGTGGATGGTAAGTTATACTTAAACCCAACTTCGTACCCAATTCTTCTTCTAGACTTCTCCAAAACATTGACGTGAAACGAATATCAAGATCCGATGCAATCATTAGAGGAACACCGTGAAGTCTTACTACTTTCTTCACGTAAGCATTTGCGAGCTTATCCATAGACCATTTCTCATTGGCTGCTATGAAGTGTGCACTCTTAGTGAAACGATCCACGACTACCCAAATCATGTCGTGACCGTTCTTCGTCCTGGGCAGTTTAGTCACAAAATCCATGGTGATGTCTTCCCATTTACCCATGGGTACAGGTAAAGGATCTAAACTCCCATACGGTTTCTGATGTTGTGCCTTAACCCTTGCACAAGTTACACACTCGGCCACATACTTTGCAACATTGAGCTTCATCGTCGGCCACCAGTAGTAGGATTTTAGATCCCTATACATTTTGGTGCTGCCGAGATGAATCGAGTATATGGTATTGTGGGCTTCTTCCATCAAAAGATCTCTTACTCCTCCTGTCTTAGGTACCCAAATCCTGTCTTGGAATACCTTTAATCCTTGACTGTTTGTACCGAACACTAACATTTTGCCTAAAGGTTCTTCATTTCGGTCATTTTTCTCTGAAGCTTCTTCCTGAGCTTTCTTGATACTTTCCACAATAGTCGAGACAAATTCTATTCTCAACACTCTTGACCTTTTTCTTTCAAAGTTGACTTTTCGACTTAGAGCATCAGCGACAACATTTGCTTTACCGGGGTAGTAAAGTATCTCACAGTCGTAGTCCTTGAGTAACTCTAGCCAACTTCGTTGCCTCATATTCAATTCCTTCTGATTAAAGAGATATTAGAGACTCTTATGATCAGTGAAAAGTTTGCACTTCGTGTCATAGATATAATGCCTCCATATCTTTAGGGCAAATACTACTGCTGCTAACTCTAAATCATGAGTTGGGTAGTTCTCATCATGTTCTTTCAATTGTCGAGATGCATATGCTATCACCTTTTCTCTTTGAGTTAGAACACATCCTAACCCAACTCCCGACGCATCGCTATATATTGCAAAGTCTTCAATTCCATCGGGCAGAGAAAGAATTGGTGCTTCACATAACTTCTTCTTTAGCTTCTCAAATGATTCTTCGTGCTTCTTGCTCCACGTATATGTAGCTCCTTTGTGGGTCAAAGTTGTCAATGGAGCAGCTATCGAAGAAAAGCCTTGGATAAACCTTCGGTAATATCCAGCTAATCCTAGAAATCTTCGAATCTCTGTGGGACTTTTTGGTCGTTCCAATTTCATCACAACTTCGATCTTTTTTGGTTCAACTATTACCCCTTCTTGGTTAACCACAATACCCAAGAATTGAACTTCTTGGATCCAAAAATTGCATTCGGAGAACTTTGCATATAGCTTCTCCCTCTTCAACACTTCCAACACTTCTCGTAGATGCTTGTCATGATCCTCCTGGCTTTTTGAGTAAATCAGAATGTCATCTATGAACACAATCACAGATTTATCGAGGAATGGTTTACAAACCCTGTTCATCAAATCCATGAATGTTGTTGGAGCATTGGTTAGTCCAAATGACATAACCAAGAACTCGTAGTGTCCATATCTTATTTTGAATACAGTCTTCTCAATATACTGTTCTCTCACCTTTAGCTGATGATATCCTGACCTAAGATCGATCTTTGAGAAATAGCTCGAACCTTGCAGTGAATCGAATAGGTCATCAATCCTTGGCAATGGATACTTGTTCTGCATCGTTGCCTTGTTCAGCTCTCAGTAGTCTATACACATTCTCATGCTTTCGTCCTTCTTTTTCATGAATAACACCGGGGCTCCCCAGGGTGATGAACTAAGTCGAATGAAACCTTTGTCCAACAACTCCCGAAGTTGCGTCATAAGCTCCTTTATCTCCGCCGGTGCTAATTGGTACGATGCTTTTGCTATTGGTGTCGTTCCTAGTAACAAGTCTATTTGAAACTCTACTTGTCTATCAGGCGGTAATCCGGGAAGATCTTCGGGAAAGACTTCCGGATAATCACACACCACTGGTATACTTTGCATTTCCTTCTTTTCCTTCTTAGCATCGATAAAGAATGCCAAGTATGATGTGCATCCTTTAGACAAACATTTTCTGGCTTTCATTAGGGAAATGATTCCAGAGTTTA